>NC_056741.1:1815776367-1815878867 GCF_019279795.1 Protopterus annectens | reverse complement strand
GATGTGCCTGTATGCTGTATATGACAATATTCAGTTTTTTTAATTCTAAATCACTATGAAATTAACTTTTTAATTGCCACTATGATGAAAGGAGATATTGCCATGACAGCTAGCTGGAATCTGGTTGGCAGATACGGAATGCAGTACCGTAGATGAGTTTGGGAAAAAGGGAGACCTGTACCTAGCAAACAGGGCATCACTGCAAAGGAAAGGGATACCCAGTGCTTCTCATAGGTTTAGGCTGCCCATCATGAGTCTGCCAGTAACAGGGGAAGCCACTAGTTCAGGTACACAGCCAGGATCAAGGTTTAAATGTTTTAAATGTAACCAGTGGGGCCATGTAGTATATAGATGTACATGGTAGCAAGGTGGGGAACAAAAGATGGGGGAGCCAGTAAGTGGTAATGACAGAATGCCAGTGGTAAGTTGTCTGGAGACAACAAGGATACCAAAGTACCACAAGAGGTTATATCCTATCTTAGTAGATGGGACACAGGCCACTGCTAAGAGAGACACTGCCTCTAACCTAACCATTGTGAAGCCAACAATGTTTAAAGAGGAGCACTACTTGCTTTGGCTGTCTACTTGGCTGTCCACCCCATTCCAAATACCTTTGGCTATAGTTCACCTTGACTGGGAGGGTGGAAAAGGAAGCAAGCAAGTAGGTGTGTTTGAGGATATCCATGCAGATATCCTGATAGGTAATGATATTGATAATGCAGTACCTTGTCAGGCTTGGAAATAATCATGTGGGTCTGGAAGCCTGGGGGGGACCCAGACAGACCATGCACTTGAAGCCAGGACTGGTGAGGTGGCTACTTCAGGGAGGGAGCTACCCTATAGCAGTGAGACTGAAGGTGAGCCACAGCTCCTTGTGGGTACTGATGTCCTTTTGGACAGAGTGACTGCAAGGGAAGAGGTGAGTAGTAGTACCCAGGCTGACGGTGAGGCACCACTGTCAGATGATACCAGACTTCCTGTGGAAGGAAGCTGGGAAGGGTTACAAAGAGAGAGAGAGATGATACAAGCTCAGCTCTCAGACCCTACATTACAAGGCTTGAGGGAGGTAGTTAGGAAGGTGTCTGATTCTCAAGGAAAAGGGGAATCTGTATACTGGGACAAAGGGTTACTGTATAGAGAGCGGAACCCTGAGGAAGGGCTAGAGAGTGAGGTAATACAGCAGTTGGTAGTGCCCAGAGCCTACCATCTGGCACTTCTAGCCATAGCCCATAACATTCCCTTTGCAGGTCATATGTGCATAAAGTGTACAAAGAGATGTACTGTGCAGAACTTTTATTAGCCTGGGATTTCCAAAGATGTAACAGGGTACTGCAGGACCTGTGAGCAGTGCAAAAAACTAGGCAAGGCAGGAGACAAGGTCAAAGCTCCTTTGTTGCCTTTGCTGGTGATTGAGGAGCCATTTCAGAGGGTAGCTATGGATATTGTAGGACCTCTGAGTACCCCAAGTTCCACAGGGTAGAATTATATCCTAGTGGTATAGATTATGCTACTAGATACCTTGAAGTGGTGGCCCTGTCCTTCATTGAGGCAGAAAAGGTAGCAAATGCTTTGCTAGAAATGTTTAGCAGGGTAGGTTTCCCAAAAGAAATACTGACTGATAGAGTTGCCATTTTCATGTCAGACCTGCTGGCTTGTCTGTGGGAGCACTGTAGGGTAAAGCACCTAAAGACTACCCCCTTCCATCCCCAGACTAATGGTCTGGTGGACAGGTTAAACTCTACACTAAAGACCATGCTACATGCATTTGCAGACCGGTTTAAGAAGGAGTGGGATAAATATTTGCCCCATCTCTTCTTTGTTTACAGAGAGGTGCCCCAGGAATCCACAGGTTTTTCACCCTTTGAGTTGCTGTATGGGAATAGGTTGAGGGGACCTCTAGATTTGATTTGCCATGAGTGAGAGGGTGAGTGTGAATCCCACCAGGAGTCTGTTGTGGCATATGTCCTAAATCTCAGGACAAGGCTCAGGGACCTCATGGGCTTGGCCCAGGAGAACCTGGCAGAAGCCCAACAGCAGAAAAAGGTCTGGTATGACAGGAATGCTCGAGCTAGAGAGTATGCTGTAGGGCAGCAGGTAATGGTTCTCATTCCTGTCAGACACAACAAGCTGCAAGCACCTTGGGAGGGACCATACAAAGTGGGAAGGAAGGTCAGTGATGTTAACTATGTGGTAGAACTGCTAGGCAGGAGGCAGAGGCACAAACTGTACCATGTTAACACCATGAAACCATACCATGACAGAGAGGCCCTGGTGTTAAGTATTTGCAGTACAAGGCAGGAGGAGTCTGAGGGTATCTATGGCTACAGGAAGCCAGCCAGCAAAATCCCAAGTTACTATGGTGGAGCCTAGGATTGCAGGCATATGATATGACACTGTAATGGGGTCAGCAGTACAAAGGCAGCTGGGATCTCAAGACAGGGAACGGGGTAATGTATTGCCAGATAGGCTCATTCCCCCCAAGCAGTGTTTCTCAAGGGTCACTTGAAAAACTAGCTTGAGTCTTCAAAGGGGGGGTGAAGTGTGACGGAAGGAGATATTGCCAGCACAGCTAGCTGAAATTTTGTAAATAATTATATGTCATTGGTGAATATCGAAATGATTTATGCAAGATGCTTATGTTACAAATGTATTAAAACTGTATGTCATGTGTATATCAAACTGCTTGTACAGATATGTGTGTGTTGAAAAGGTATTTGCAAAGTGCTGTGTTTGAAATGTAACCACAGTGTGCCTTACTGGAAGAGAACAGAAATGTACCTGCATTATTGCAACTATTTAAACGTATATGCTTAACAGGGGAAACTGGAGGGTTAACCTCAGTCCAACAAACTTTAGAAAAATGTCTGGAATTAAATTATTTTATAGAGTACACAATAAAGAAGCTATCTCTTAACTTTTGAATGCAGCTAGAGACACAAGGCCCGTACTAGGAAGCCTTCTGTATTGTCCTTGGAGTGAGATAATTGCTACTTTTGAAATATGAAGGACTACAATTGTTTTATGACTTCCAGCAGCTGCCAAAGATCTGAGCAAAAGCCCTTGTCTGTATATTTTTACAGGTAGATGCTAAATGTTGCTAGCCTCTAGCAATGCTAGTTTTGGCCTGGGAACTAAAAGTCAAATGGTCAGAAATTATGTAATTCTGAAAGCTATCTTAGCAGCAATATTTTAGATATTAGTTTGAGAAGTCCCTTTGTGAGACAGAGCATTCTGCATTCTGTCTTGGACCTGGACAAGAAGCATTCCCCACATCTGCCTTACTCTAATGAAATAAGTTTCTAGGGAGCAGTATAATTCTCTTAGATACAGTCAGGAATATAGTGAAGTTTAGGTTAGATGTTTTTGTTTGTTTGTGTAAACCTGTACTTCAATGTTATTTTAAATATTTCCTGTGGTTTTGAACTCTGATGTCACTCTGAATATATATTTAGTACTGCCTTGTTCTTTTATCATTTATTATTAAATATACTTAAGCCTTTCATTGTGGCTGATCTGTGTAGAGATATTTAAGTTTTGAGAGTACTTGCATATTTATTGGGTGACATTGTGTGTGCCACTCCTAATAGCTTTGCTCTTGGTCAAATTACCATTTGTATTAGCATTAATGTTGCACAGTAAGACTGGATACCCTTTGTTAAAGGCCTTAAAGTAGCTGATAAGGAGTGACTGGTAGCAGTATAAACTACCTTATAGTGTAGGAAGAAGGGAGCATGGCTAGTAAACCTGTGCCAGCCTTTCCCATGTGTGTGCATGTGTGCAAATCAAACCCCAAAGAGTGTGTGTCTCAGCTACTTGGGCAAGGACACAAAGCACCGGTTAGATAGAGAGGGTTCTGGAGATCTTGGCTTGGTTACTCGGCTGAGCTCTCAGATTTATAGCTGTGCCATTGGGGAGTCTTACATGGGATATGGAGGAAGAGGGAGAGCCCTGGACTGACTGTGGTCTCTGCGTGCTCTTGAGAGAAATTGCACTTGCTACAGAGAACTGCATCTAGGAATACTGTGTGCGTACTTGTTATCCTCTCAGTGAATGTCTTCCACTGTTGCCAGTGGTGAGGACTGAGGCTCTTTGATTAGTGGTCCAGTAGAGAGTTGTCACACCCAAACTGTAAACCTGTTAGGTTACAAATATTAGAACAGCTACTTTTTCTTTCATTCATTTTACATTTGTTTACCGGGAAAGTCCAACTGAGCCAATGGTCCATTTTCAGCAGAGGCCAGGAGAGAAAAGCTCCACCAAAATTATAACATTACATGAAATATTACAAGAAATATAAAACAAGAAATAATACAAGAAATAGGTCATTACTAAGAAATGGCAACACATGAAAAAATAGCAGAACAAATTTGTGATGGTAGAGATAGTGAGGTGTTAGAGGAGGTAATAAAAATGTAGAATATTAATAGTGGGTTGAGGATAAAAAGTGGCATAAAGTAAGAATAATATAAATAGGCTGAGGGAAGATATAGGTGACAGTACCTACTAGGAATAGCTAGGTAAGTTGAGTTAGATTTAGTTAGTTTGCTAGGTAATTGATTTGGGTTGTTTAGCCTGGGTCAGAACATGTACAGATCCATGAACCAGTTAAGTGGGATTTAAGGATTTTAAAGGTTATTTTGTTCGCTGTGGTCCTAATGTTAAGGGACAAATTGTTCCAGGTTTTAGCAAAGTAGTTGGAATATATGGAATCTCCAGCCCTGTTTTTACTTCTGGTTATGTTGATTAATGATTTGTTACTGGATCTTAGTATGCATTTGTTTGAATAGTGATTTAACAGGTCTTGCAGGACTGGTGTTTTTTCAGGTTGGTGAATTACTTGATGGATCATTGTAAGTTGGTTAAGGATGAGCAAATTTGCAAATTCTAACCAAGGTAGTTGTTTAAGGGCCTGGCAGCGATGAGATCGATAGGGAAGATCAGATGCAAATGTTGCTATTTTGTTGTGACAGCTGTTTAATTTACTTGCGTTTGTTTTGTTAAGGTTAGTGAAAATGGGGGATGCATAGAGAAGTGTGAAGACTAGGTGGGTTCCCTCAGTAATAATTTTAGTATTACTGGTAAGGTATTTTTACACCTGTATAGAATTCTGAGTTTTTTATGGACTTTTTTTATAGTTTGTGCAATGTGCATGTCAAATTTCAGGTTTTAATCGATGATAACTCCTTTGTTTGGGTGACTGGTGTAATGTAGGTATTCTTACTTGTCATTGTGAATGGGGCAGTGGGAGCAGTGGCTTTACTGGGGTGAAACAACATCAGGTTAGTTTTGTTTGGGTTACGTTTGAGCTGAGAATTCGATAGCTAGGCTTCTACTGCAGTAAATGATATAACATACAGTACAGAGTCTAAATGTGTAGCATTGAGACCTAAACCTATGAAAGGTTAGCAAGCTTCATCCAGGGACACTGGGTTTGAATTTTTTAACTTTCCATTTCTAAAGTGTGTGACTCAGAACAAGTCACTTGACCAGACCACTGCAGTTATGAACAAGCACATGCACCAATACTGACCCACTGGCTTACACGATGAAAAAAAAGAACAGCATGTCATGAAGTACAGCCTCTAACTCCTGTATCCTTTGACTGCAGTTTACTGCAAGGTGGTATATTTTAATTCTCTAATGTTTTTCAATGGAGATCTTTAGAAGGAAATATTTAACAGACTAAGAGAATGAGTTCACAAGAACTCATCCAGTTAAAGAACTGTGATGCCTTTTAAATTATGAGGACGTGGCCAAAACACCCCTTAATGCTAAGCTGTGTCAGGGTACTGACAAATTAGCACCTCACATTAAGAATGGGCCTATAACAGATCAAGGCATGTAGTCTACCTTCATTGCCATATAAAGTTTAAGTACCTTTTTGTACTCATTCAGATAAAATTATTTAAATAATTCTAAAGGAAAAAAATTTCTCCTGAAATTACGTGTTTGCAAACACTAAACTGATAGATGCAAACATCACTCCAGTGACCCTGTTAACAGCATGCAAGCCTGCACATAAGCACACCACCTGAAATCAGCCATACATTGCCTTTCTATGTCATCATGAAACATGCACAGCTGATTTTCCTCTATACTGAGTGCCTGCTCCAATAAAACATTTGTGCACGCTAAAGGATATAGTCTCTTTGGGAATGGTCTTTCAGAGTTCCTGCGTAGGAACCATATTGCCATGGTAACTTAAAAATTCATTTTGTACTGAGGTGTGTCAGCCCTCGTGTCTTGTGTGGTTAATGGGACTCTGTGCGTTTGTCCATATTTTACCTTTTTCTCACTCAGTGATGAGAAGAGCATTTAAATTACACCTCTGTGGAACCATATAGCATGATGCTAACAGTATTTGCTAACTGTTCATAAAATGTCCTGTTTCAGAGTGCAGAATCCTTTAGTGTCAATACAAATAGCTTTGTCTGCAATTACCTGCTTATCAAATACATCTGAAGGAATAACCCAAATTCACTCAAGCCACATTGCTTAGCATACTTTTCATTTAAGACTTTTACAAATAGATAATATTAGGCTAATGGTAGCATATATACAATAACATAGAAAACTGAAGGGATTTGTTCTCTAGTTCACCCAAAAGAATAGCCATATTGCACACTCACACGTGTCAGACATTAATTTACTAAAAAGAGAAAAAAATAGACAGAATACTGGCAGACAGATTCACACGATTATTATACTTATCAATTTACCAATCCATTTATACTTATTCCTTTTATTAATGCGGAATTACACAAGACATCCATTGGCACTGCTGTCTCATATCCATGATTGTCTAACAGCTATAGTTGTGCAAAGTAGCAACCAGCATCTATGATGGCACCAAACGTGCAACTGACAGAAAAGTGGTGGATACAAATCAAGTTGCTGCCGGGTGAGTGCAGCTGCAGCAGTGACATGGTGGAGATGGAAATGTGCTGACCTGTTTCATTAGTGAACACAGGGGGCATGCCACTACAGCAATGATACCAGAGAATCAGCGTACCAACACCTGTCTTTCTCCCACCTCATATGGCTACTGAGGCAATCAAGGTACATTCATACAGCTCAGTTACATTGCTACATTTTAAAGCAGGCTGACAAATGTCCACCTTGTGCATGAACACAGCATAGTTCTGACCAGGAATTCTAGGACTAACTATGGCCTATATAAAAGCCTTACACATGTAAAACAAGCACGGGCAAAACATTCATGCAGTGTGCAGTACACACTGGTTCAGCTGTGACACTACATGTGAAGGGACGACTATAAAATACGACCATCACTATTTGAATGACTTCCCTGAATAACTGTTTACTGCTTCATCACTTTTTGGGGCTAGAAAGCAGCACAGCTCTCAACCTTCCATCTCTAAAATGTGGAATAAATGGGCAAAATATGGAAAGCTTACTAACAGTTTCAGCTAGGAAACTCACAGGATGGTTAAATTGTGCTACTTTCTACTTTTATAAAGTTATTTTGATGAATTAATATGATTTAGCAATATCTACCATGGAATCATTTAAAAAAAATTGTAACACTGAATGTGTATGGACCATTTAAATGTGGAACGGAGAGGAATAAGGGACATTTAATACTCAAACTGTGTACATTTAAGAGGGCTGTCCCACATTAGAAACTATTTTCAAGTTAGGACATAAATAACATAGGGGGCTGATTTATCTTACAGATCCTGAGTAAGTAGATGACTCATTTCAGTGTCAACAAACATCTGGCACTAGAAGGAAGGAAAGACAATTTAACTGAGAAATCCACTGTACATAAGATGCCTTTTCCAAAGGTTGCATTTTTAAAGCAGACTGCATTCACAGCACACTGCCATCAAAAGCCGTTTAATTTAAACATTTAACCAACTGGCACTTTATGACAACAAACCCAGAATTGTGGAATACTAACAAACTTCCAAACCAAAAGAGCCCTGTGAAGAAAATCTTCTAAACTGTACTGCAATATAGTTATAAAACAAAAGGATTATTCAAATCACAGTTTCCACAATGCACTGCAAAAGAATGCCACTGCCAATCTCAAGGGATCTCATAAAGTAGATCATTCAAAATGTCATACAGTATCACCTGACTGCATTCACTGAAGCAGAGTTCACATTACTCAATGCAGTAATCTCACTCCAGTGATGACAGTTCTAGAGTTAAATGCAGAAGGCTGAAGATAATACAAGTCACAGGAAATGGCAATAAGTGGTTTTCCATTCATACAAACTACTTCAGAGTGCTGCTTGCAGGTCAGATGTAATATTATATACCAAGAAGCTCTGGGCAGATGCTGAAAGGATGCATTAACTTCCACAAGTCTGAATGTGGCTCTTGCATGCCGCACGCAGCGCTGCCAGAATACTGAACAAAGCTACTTTGTTAACCTCTGAGGGACAGAAGACAGCCTCATAGACAGCTAAGGCAGCCTGGAGTTTTCATTATGTCGCTGGAAGGACAGAAATAACATCACAGCAAAGGGCCACTCTCCCACTCAGTCTGCACTTCCTGTCTACAGAAAAAGCTGCCAGAAGTAGTTATCTCACAGCCTACATTTCCCTAAGCCCTCCACTAGATCTGCGTTATTTCCATTCCTTGCATTATCAGCTTGTTCCTCTTCCTCTTCAGTAAGGCTATTGCATTCATTTAACAGAATGAAGTTACCACATGTATTTCACCACTGACTTAGTTCTTTATCCTTTATGTTAGCGTGATTGTAGGAATTCAAATTCTACACAGAAATGCTTATTGAAAGCCATTCCATAGAAATACTTTAACCTATGCATTTTGACTCTGAAAGAAATAATGCCTTGAGCATTGTGGAAAGCTTCATGCTCCCCATACCCCTAAACTTAAACTTACTAAAGTCCATGGGCCCACAGAAAGAGAATAAATACTCAGTTTGGTAAATAGGCTAAATGTTCCCATTTCTCTTTTTCTGTGCATCATGGACGACGGGAGTATGTTCACAGCATGGATGACTTGAGATCTTTTAAGTCCATAGATTGCATACTTCAAAAGACAAAAAAAAATCCTCAGATACTATTCAGGAAATTAACCATTTGCAGACCCTTTTTGATTTGAGTACAATTTGGAATGTGTTATTTAGGTCTAGGCTGTATATTGTGATTTTTCTTTCCAGGAGCAAACTATTAACTATGTTACTTATCTTTGTATTAGTTATGGTGTAGTCTTTTAAAATTATACTGGAACAGGTCATAGCTCAAACAAAATCCTTAAGTCAGGCCTGCTTACCTAATATAAAAAAAAAGTTATAGCTATCACAGTCTTGTCAGCATTATGTTTACATATACACTGTAGTTCAGTAGATGTCTTTTTCAATGAAGTTACTCATTTCAGTTTTACCAAATTATTATTGAATTAACTTGATATAGTAAATGTATAACAGATTAGGAGCTGTCAGAATAAATATTCTCAGTTTATTGGATAACTATTTTTGAAGGTACCACTTTCCCATCAGCACTTTCTTCATGCCCTTCTAACTTCTTCTAACAGTCACATATTTCTGCTGTATAAGATATAACAGTTTTACAATGTTAATTATTTAAATACTGTATCACTCAATATAGTGAATTTTCTTTGCAGTTTGTTTTAACAAAGTTCATAGGTTCATAGGTAGGTACTAGGCTATCGGCCCAAGGGCCTACGTAAGCCTAGCCAACAAAGTTCCCTGGCTTACGCCACCCAAGAAAGTTATTTTCCTGTGCCACTGTCGAGCAGAGACACAGAAGTGATCCCTGGGGTGTATTTCATATTTCCCATCCACTCATCAAGATTTTTCTTGAAGAGTGCTAATGAAGAACTTTGCTTGACATAGATGAGTAGCCTGTTCCAGAGTATGGGAAGTCTCTGGGACAGGAATCTATCCCTCCAGCATGTCCTATTTATTGTGGTGACAAGGTTTAGGTCCCTAAAGCATGTAGCTCGGAGGGATTGGGATTTCTTTAGGTGTAGAATGTCCAACAGCTCTGGGTTTGACATAGCTTTATATGTTAGGCAGAGATCACCTCGGAGTAGGCGGTATGCTACTGAGTAAAGCTGGAGTTTTTTGAGGCAATCAGTGTAGGGCATTTGTTTGAGGCCAGTAATCCTCTTTGTGAGGTACTTCTGTGGCCTTTCCAGCTGCTGCAGATGTCTTGTGAGGTACATTCCCAAAGGGGAGTTGTACTCTATAATGGGTCTAATGAGTGTCGAGTAGAGGAGAACAATGACCTCTTTTTTCCTGGATGAGAACCCTTTTATGATGAGGTGTGCCACGTAGAAGGACTTCCTGACTACTGTGGCGATGTGACTATCAAAGGAGAGACTACTGTCCACCTGGGTCCCAAGGTCTCATCACGCATTCAGTGTTAAGTAGGTTGCTGCCTATGTGGTAGTTCATGGGTACAGAGTCTTTACCAAAGGGGATGACACTGCACTTTTTGGCATTGAGCTTGAGGCCATGGCTCTGACACCAGGCATCTGTCGCAGCAAGGCCCTGCTGTAGGATGTACACATAATTTGGGGACTTGACTATGGTGCTTAGTTTGCAGTCATCTGTGAACTTCATTAGCCAGAGGCCTTCTGTGTTAGCCTGTACTTCAGAGAAATAGATACCAAACAGGAAAGGTCCCAGGACGGAACCCTGTGGTACTCCACTTGTCACTGCTTTGAGGTGAGTATTGCATTTAATCTATTTTTGACATTTTTACTGGTATTTTCTCTCTCTCTTTGCTCAAACTTAGTTCTTCTGCTCAGTATCTGAACTGTGATGTACTCGTCCGGGCTATTTCTCGAAAAGGTCAGTTTTGGTCAAAGCACTACCACAGTATACAAACTTAAATAAATGTGTACAAAACACTAAGAAGATAAATTCAACAATTCAGAACTTGGCAGAGCACTGCTGACTTATGTATAATAAAAGAAAGTTGATGACAAGTCGGGTTAAACGTCCGCTTGTGTTCAGTCAAAACAGTTTTAAGAGCCCAACCATGAATGGTTGGACAGAATGGTTGAACACAACTTTGTACAAAAAACTGAAACCATTCATCTGGGTAAAATCAAATATATCTTTATTTCTAGTATTCATTAAGAATGTGTTAAGAGTGACCTTACAACAGGTGTATATATAATGTCAGGTTATGTGAAGGTAGCTCCTCAGAGAAAATGCTTTGCCAATATGGCTGGTTGAAGCACAGATGGCAAAGTTTAGGTTCAGCTCATCTTTATTTCTGTATAGCTTTCTTTCCTGGAATACTGTTCTAAGGTTTGAGTTTGTGTTCTGTATTGTTTCTGTGTTTTAATGTACTGATAATGACTTACACGTACATACTTGATTTCATTTTTTTTATTATTCATTTTAATGTTGTTTGCTACTTGTCAGATCAATTTATTACTATGAAACCACTTTAAGGATGAAGGCACTAATACCCACAATGTAGCCTAATCCCTAATCTCTGCACATAGCATAAACAATTCCCAACACCCAAAAACACATGCTCCCAAAATAGTCCATGAAACACAGGTATATCCCATACCTCTCAACTGTTCAGTTTTCATCAGAAAATACTGATTTTTAATTTAACATCCCAAGCTAACCCTTCAAATTCTGATTTCTTGAGTTCAGATTGCCCTCTTTACCAGACAAAGGCAATACAGTGAAATTGCAGGGGTCATAACCATGACGACATGTGAGTGGTGATACTGGAGTCGTAGCCTTCCTTGCTGCTTGCCAATGAAAGAGTTTTGAATAAGAAACAAGCATTTGTGTACAGAGAGAAAGAGAGAGAGAGAGAGTACTTCTTTTCCTGAAAAGCTGAGTTTAGAAGAGTTGTTAGCAGTAGTTTTAAACTATTATAAATGCCCAGTGGATGGCCATAGTTGGGACTGGACAAGCCAGCATGCCACGGCCTGTGTACACTCAGCACAGTGCCATTGCCTGATGCATTACAGATAGAAAGTGAAAGTACAATTGTGTAAAACCTTATCATAACAGTAGATGTCCTTCTCTTCATTGTTAAAGTATTCATAACCTAAAGGATCTCCTGCAAAGGATAGCCTAACATCCGGCCAGTATACCAAACCCTTTAGAACTTATAGGTGCCCTACATCACTCAAGGCGTAGGGCATAAAGGTGACATACAGATGCACACACTCAGATCTGGAAAGGTGCCAGGAGGAACAGAATGTCGCTGAGGACAAGGAAAAACATCTGCATCCAGAAGGAGAAAAAGGAGAAGAGCCCTTCATCCAGGGAGGCAAAAAAGGGGAGGCTACAGTAGAGGGGGAGGAGGGAGGAAGGGAATATTGCAACAGTGAAGAGAAGGACATCTACTGTTATGTTAAGATTTTACACAACTGTACTATGTCCTTCCATATCCTTATTGTGGTATTCTTTATCAAACACAAGAGCTCAAGAGGAAACTCGAGAGGCAGATGGCACAGAAAAGCCCTTTACGAACCTATGCAGGGTAGCCTTGGCAAAGCCTGCCCCGACCCTGGAAATAAAAACTAACTTGTAATGCTTGGTGAAGGTATGAGGAGAGGACCAAGTAGCAGCCTCCAGGATGGAATTGGTATCCAGACCTTTAAATAAAGCATCAGAGGAGGCAACTGCTCTAGTAGAATGAGCCTTTACTGACGAGGAAAGACATTTTACCATGGCAAGAAACAGCCAAACCCAAAGACCTGGGAAGAAAGGAATAACTTTAGTTTTATCCAAATACTAACTGAGCTGCCTATGCAAATCCAAGATGTGAAGAACATTCTCACTAGCAGACTGTGGAGAAGGAAACAAGGAAGTAAGATGAACAGACTGTTTAAGGGGCAACTCATTGACCACCTTGGGCATAAAAGAAGGATTAGTAGGAAAAGACACCCTATCTCCCTGAAAAAAATAAGAAAGGAGGAACAGCCATCAGAGCCTGAAGTTCAGAAACTCTCTTAGCTGAAGTGAGGGCCAAAATAAGAACAGTCTTCCAAGTACAACATTGCAAGGAAGCTGAAGAAGCAGGCTGAAAAGGAGCCTGAGTCAATTTTAATGACAAACTGAAGTCCCAGGAAGGTGGAATTGGCTTCCTGGACGATCTAATATGAAGAGCACCTTTAAGAAATTGCTTGACCTCAAATCTAGAGGACAGAGGAAGAATGAGGGACAGACAGTGGCAGTGGAAATTACTGGCAGGTGAGCTTTCACTGAAGAATATGCTAACCCAGCATGCAGCAGGTCACACAGATAAGAGAGAGACAGAGGACCCTCCACAACTAAGGGATCCTGATGGTGAGAGAGGCACCAGACAGAAAATCACTTCTATCTGGACATATATGATTTCCTGATAGTGGGTTTGCTGGCCTCCTGCAGGAGCAGAAGCATGTTCTCAGAAAAGAGGTGCTTAAAATTGATCAAAACCCTATCACCCACAGTCTCAGTTGAATAGAGGATAAGTGAGGATGGATAAGAGACCCCTTTGTCTTGTGTGAGAAGATCCACGCAGTGAGGTAACTTCTGGTGATTGCCCCTGGCCAAGTGAGAAAGAAGAGGGAACCAATGTTGTCTGTGCAAAAAAGGAGTCACTAGCAAGATTTTGGGGGAATCCTGCCTGATCTTGCGCAAGACTTGTGATAGCAAAGGAAGGGGAGCGAAGTAGTACAGGAACATCCCCTTCCAAGGAAAAGACAGGGCATCCACTTTCCAAGCCAGAGGACTTGGGACTCTGGAACAAAATAGAGGAAGTTATCTGTTGAGAGGGGAGGCAAAAAGATCTACCTGAGGAATACTCCACCAATGGACAATGTCCAGGAACACATCTCTGTGAAACATTTGTTTGTGAGCTTGTGTGCTAGACCTGTTTAAAGTGTCTACCACTACATTGTGCTCCAAGGGAATGTGGACTGCCTGAAGAGTCACTTGATACTGAACAGCTAGATCCGACACCTGAAGAGCTAGCTGCAAATAAGAAAGGGTCTTGTACCCCCTTGCTTGTTAATGTACCACATCAGTGTAGTATTGTCTGTGAATCATTTGTGAAACCTGGGATGAAAGAGAGAATGAGAAGCCTGAAGAGCTAAGAAAAGAGCTCTCATCTCCTTTATATTGATGTGGTCTGACCTCTGATCAAGAGGCCAGAGACCCTGAACTACGAGAGACCTGAAGAAGGCCCCTCATCCCTTGTCTTAGGCATCTGAAAGAGCTCTTGAGTTGTAACTGGAGCCTGGAAAGGAAGCCCTGGGTTGAAAGAAAGTTGATGAAGCCATCACTGAAGCTTGATCTTGAGAAAAGGAAGGAAGGGGACAAATTAGGGATGCAGACAATAGGCAAGAGGGGACTGGAATTTACTGGAGGAAACTGGCAAAGGAACCAAGGTATTGGGAGCAAATAACTAGGGAGGAAAAGGCAATAGAATAGAAGACGCCAAGAACTTGTCTGGACTGCAGGTTAAAGAGTGCCTTCCCTGTCAAGGATTAATAAGAAAGTATAATCCAAGAGAAAGAAATGGGGAGGTCCTAAATGAAAGAGCAGCACTGACATGAGTTTTTAGTAGAATCCAGAGCAGAAGTTGCAGTTAAAAAGGAATAATTAGTACAGCATATAAAATATGTCATGATATCAATCAGAGGAGGTTAGAAAGGATTGTGAAGAGAGACTGGATAAGCAATTCACAAAGAAACAATGGGGGATATATGTATGTCTCCCAAAATTTGCAACAAAGTCTAGAATATTTAGGATCTTTGTTTGGAAGTGTTTACACGGGTATGTTTTTATACCACAGGTAGACAGCAAATGTTGGAGGTGTGATGGAGAAGAAAGAGTTAAATGAGAACATATATTCTGGGAGTGTAATGAGTTGCCAAACTTTAAAGACTCCCTGCAGACTGCTCTGTCGGAGATACTGGGTAAGCAAATTGGTGTAACTGAGGAAATACATTTTTTGAGCCATGATACAGAATCAGAATTATCTTGACATAATAAGGCCTTGCTGAGTCTAATTATGGTGACTGACAAAAAAAGCAGTCACTAGAAAATGGAAATAAAAGTCTGAACCAACGCTATTACAACTAGCAAAGATAGTAACAGAGACAGTACCACTGGAAT
This sequence comes from Protopterus annectens, assembly GCF_019279795.1. Taxonomy (NCBI): domain Eukaryota; kingdom Metazoa; phylum Chordata; order Ceratodontiformes; family Protopteridae; genus Protopterus; species Protopterus annectens. Next base: position 1,815,863,761 of record NC_056741.1, on the reverse strand, counting down.
TGGGATCTTTAGAAAAGGATAGGAGCAAATTACATAGGAAAAAAGGAATTGTGGGATCAGTAAATGCAGAGGAGGAATGAGGTTTAACTTATCCACTCCAATGCAGCTCTGGAAGTTTGCACTGTAACTTTCAATGAGCGGAGCCTAAGCCTTTTGACAGAATCAAATTATGTCCTCACATTTCAAACAAATGTTCATATCTCTGGAACCATGGGGGTTATGAAAAAGTACAAACGGCAAACTCTTCACCACAAACTATTTTTATAGTGGTAGTATTCTTTAGGTTCTAGGTCTTAAACATAATTTTATAAATCACAGTAAACACAGTAACTATTACATTTGTAAAATGTTGTAAACAACTTACAATATCTCAGCTACCACTCAAGTTACACACTCTAGTTGAGAGCTTTCATATGAGGCTAAGGAGTCCTGTCTGTCTTACTTGGTTGTTGAGATATTTAGAAAAATGTGAAAATTATATCTATAAAAATTAGTATCATAAAAACAACAGTTAATATCTATTTACCTGCACTAGACAGAGGTCAAATATTAATGCAGTTGAGTTTGCCATTGTCTAAGCTTTACAGTGAAATCTTTTAAACCTTGTACATAGAACGGTTTTGGAATTATTGGCGCAAATATGAACTAGCAATATTTGCCGCCTGAAGGCGTCAGTAGGAATTAACTGCAGATGCGCCTGGAGGTGTGACTCGGATGTAATGAGATGATATAAAGAAGGCAGGATTTGAAGGAGTTCTGTAATGTTTGCCTGACAATGACTCGATATATTATAAGTGATATACAATGTTTGCAGCTACAGTTGTGTTGGCATGGTTTATAATGCATAATGTTTGCAACTGAGGCTGTGTCAGTATGGTTTATTATCATTTATATAAATGTAAGATTGCCTATGTCATATGTGATAATTTAATAAAGATGCTTCTTGTTCAAAAAAAAGAAAAAGAAAAAAGAAGAAAGGAAGGGCAATGCGAAGTTCAAGGGGTGGCAGTGTTGGAGCCACACTGACTTGAGGTACCACTGTACCTTTCTCAAGCGGACCCTGAACAGAGGACGCTGGGGAATAGTGGAAGCCATGAACCTGAGAAAGTCCCTGGCTGTGACTAAAGCCAGAGGAAGAAGAGAATTGAAAAAAGCAGTAACACACAGGGCTTGGGGGAGGCAGAGATGCCAGCCTGGGGTTGTCGGAAGCCTGCAACCAAGGAAAACATGATCCTGAGAAGGTGTCAGAGCTGATTTCTGGAAGTTTGTGGTGAACCCTAGACTCAGCAACAGGGGAAATAATAAACTGGAGAACCTTAAGCAGAGTATTGGGGAAGAAGCTTGAATGAGCAAATTGTCCAGAAAGGGAAATATCTGAATTCCGCGCATTCTTCAAAATGCAATGAAAGGAATGAGACATTTGGTGAATAATCATGGTATAGTAGAGAGGCCAAAGGGCAAAGCAGAGAACTGAAAATGCAAGAAAAAAACAGAGAAACATAAAAACTTCCTGAAAAGGGGATGGATGAGGATATAAGGTAGACATTCTTGAGATCTAGAAAGACCAGAAAGGCCTGGGGTAGAAAAAGGGGGAGATTAAGAAGAGACAACATTTGAAAGGAATGTATCTTGAGAAACCTGTTGAGCTGAGCAAGGTCAAGAATTGATCTCCAAGTGCCCTCCTTTCTGGGAACCAAAAACATTCTGGAATAAAAACCCTCCCTACCTGGGCAGGTGGCACATCTCGAATGCTGCATTGGACCAAAAGAAAATGAAGCACCCCTGGAAAAAGGGGAAGCTGTTCCCAAGGAGGTTGAAGTATGCTCAAAAAGGGAGGAAGGGATTTTCAAACCACAAAATATCCCTGGTGGATAAATGACAGAACCCAAGAGTATGTTTCAATCTTCAAACAATTTGGAAGAGACAAGGAAAGACAAAGGAAAAAGGGAACTTGATTGACAGCAAGGGAAAGCAAACTGTAAAATGGAACCCAACTTATCCTGAAAAGCAGGTTTCTGGGAGCTAGGGGTTTGACTAGACTTAGGGGGCACATGTCTAAACCCTTTTTCCCTTTGGGTGGAGGATGAGACAGGCTGTGAACAAAAGGAGATATGGAGGGGCAATTCCTCTGAAACCTAGGAAGAGGAGAAAGAAAAATATGTTTCAACTCCATGGCTTTACCCTTATCCTTATTTAAAATGTTAGCAGCCGCACCAAAAAGAATTTTATTATCCAAAGGGGCATCAAAAAATTTGGCTTTAATGTCATCAGGCAAAGCCTGAAGACAAAACCAATAGTAACGTCTCATAAAAGTATCCAAGGTAGCAGCCCTGGAGGAGGCATCAGCTGCATCATTGTTGCATTTAATAGAGTAGTAGACAACTTGAGAGGTACGGCCCAACGGTGAAGGGCAGAAGCTTTCCCCTCAAAATAAGGAAGGTCAGAAACCACCAAGGAGACCTGAGACAGGATGGTCAAAACATACCTGGTCATATGAGTCTGGTAGTTGATGACCCAAAAAGATATAGTGGCAGCAGTATAAACCTTTTTCCCCAGCCCAGCCTGTCCATGGTCCTACTATCCTTATCTGAAGGAAGCAGCTTGGTAGAGGTTAACAACTTGGAGTGCCTGTCAGAAGAGGTAGACACTACAGAAGCATCAGAAGGGTATTGTACAGAAATTGACATTCATCAAGCACCTTGTAAAATCTATCAGGTTTCTTGAACTTAGGGGCTGAGAATCAGGGGCCACAGAAGCTGCTGCAAAGGTTTCCAGGAGGATCGCCAAAACTGGGAGAACAGCAGAAGACTTGTTGACTCCATCTGGTGGAGTTCATAATATCTTTTTTGAATATCAGAGACGTAAGAGCAATCTCTTTTAAAGAATCCTATCATACAGATAACAGTGTCCCCAAAGGAGAGTTCCTCCAAAGGAAATTTTGGACTAGTAGAATCCTCTTCCACTGAACCACAGTCTAAGGGGTAAGGGATATGAGAAGAGTAAACCAGGGACTCTTCCCCAGAATTCAGATCCTCATCTGAAGAGACTAGTACCCTTGGTCTTTTTAAGAGGAATGGAAGTCCAGGGAGAGGCAGGTACAGATACCCCTTGAGGGAAGCAGTAACCAACCCCTGTGTAATACCTGCCATTCATATTGGGGATCCTTAGCTATAGGAGAAATATGCTTGGTTTTCTGTTTCTTTTTCTGTTGTATATTACAACTATTTTATGTGATACCAGAATTTCTTTTTTGATTAAATCACAAGAAATACCTTAAATGGGTCCTTTGGCTCAGTCATTTGTCCTAATTACAAGTCAGTCAATAAACAGAAAAAATAATTGCAAGGAGAAATTTTCTGTGGAAGTGACATTTGATCAGGAAGTTTACAGAGTGAGAAAAATTGGAGGAAATAATGCAGGTGGGAGTGAATATAACAGTGATATACTCTTGTTGGTAACGGCACTATCTTACTGTTTACCAATTTTTTCAATGCATCTGAATACAGTCATTGGATGAAGGCTTTTTTATCTTGCAGTGTCATGTCACTTCACAATAAAATATGTTTATATTTTGCATCATTTTATTACTCTCATTATTTACACTTGTGTTTCTGAGTGATAAGGTATCCCACGGGCCCTCCTGGAACTGGGAGGAGTGGTTTGATATGCAACTTTACGCTAAACAGGTTCCCCAATTTTTGGACAGATCTATGCACTTTGCTAAGACACTTTGTTCAGATTCTTATTGTCTGCATGTTGAGAGGTATGGTGTGTCACTGCCAATCATCAAGCAGAGAGAAAGAAATAAAAAGCGGGGGGGGATATAGTGGTGGAGGGTCCCTACTGTGGCAGTGAAACTCTCATTTTAACATCTGTTGTTAGCATAGGTTTCCTCACACAGCTTTGCTATGTTCATTGTAAAGGTCACTGTTGCAGTAAAATTTCTTATCGATGGGAAGAGTTCTAAAGTGGAAGCAAAGGGATTCTAACTCACTCCAGGACCATATCAATCATCTGTAATGTTTAGAGAAGGTGGGAATAAAAGTCCAAGTGACTGCCTCACATATGTGCATGGCAGATACATTACTAAAGATGCAATTATTGTGGCTGCCATGTGTAATGGGGCTTTATCCTCGGACCTCTAGTGATTTCCCGAGGTGATCATAACAAAAGATTATGCAGTCTGTCAGCCACTTACAGAGTGTTTATTCAACAATATCCCCTTCATGCTATGTAAGCAGGGCAGACCAAACATTTATCCGGAGATGTTAAATGTCCATACACAACCATGGCATGTAAAATTTGCCCCCCTTTTTCTAGAGAGGTTAATACAGAAGACAGCCAGCTGGATAGTCTGGTTTAATGCCAGTTCTAACATCATCTTGAATATTAAGGAAGGACTGTTGCTGAATGACACCCTGTCCTTATGAAAGATACTGCATGGTTCTTTACACATCAGAGCTTGGAGCACTGCTGACATCTTCCTTGTAGACATGATGGCCACTCTGAAAATGTCTTTCCATGATAGGAACTTCAGTTGCCACAGAGCAGACTGAAAGGCAGAAAATGTCAGCTTTTCAATGACACATTTCATGGCGTGAGGTGGAAGAATATGTCTCCTGGGTGTTCTTAGACTGAGGATACACCTTAGAAAAAGTTTGATATGTGTTTCAGAGGAAAGATGAGGATCCGCAAGTACAGATGGCAGACAAAGGACTTTGACAGAAAGCCTGTGAGGGACACTGTTACTCCACAGGCATAGAGGTTAAATTGGTTGAGTTGGATTCTATATGCCTTCTGCCACTCCAGACAGACAAGCTCTTCCATTTACTGAGATATGATTTTCTTATGTTAGGGCCTCTTGCAATATGCAAACTGCTACTGGAAAGAACAAGTGTCAGAGATACTAGACTGAAACCAGCCAGGTTGATTCTTGAGGTTTAGATGAATCAAGGATCTACTATACTTAGTCAGATGAATGCAGTGAGGAGGAAAGGTAAGTGAATTGCTTTTAACCATTGAAAAAAGCTTGCCTTGCTAGTTTGGGGTTATGCCTTTAGGGTGAGCCTTGGAATAATAGATATGATGGATATAGGGAAGGCCTAGAAAAATCTCTGGATCTAAGTGATGGAGAAGGTGCTAACTGTTGCTTCACACCTGACCTTCTTCTCATACATAACCATCAACCCTCCTCCTTAGGCATTCTACCTCCCTGCTCATTCCACAGGGGTGAGAACCATGCAACCCATTCATTCCTCTTGGGCAGCAGCTGAGTGCCAAGAATGGTGCTGTCATCTGTTCTGGGATTTTAGGGTCCTCTTGCTTGGCACTAATCACTTCTCCAGGCATTCTCAGTAATGCCCCTGGGTTGGGTGTGCAAACAGGAATTCTTCTCGACTATCAGTTGGTTCTGTCACTGAAGCAAGCACATAGATATGCTACCCCAAAAAGTGAACACCTCTTCTGGCTTTCAGGACTCCAGTGAGAAACTGAAATGCAGCATGCATTCTAGTGCATGCACTTCACCCCCTTACCCTGACAGGAGAATGTGGGGGTTGAGTGAGTTGACTCAAGTGCCACTAATCAGTCTCTCCCAAACAGCCAAGTTTTAGTCAGAGCTCCATGGCAAGGAGCCAAATACAGAACCCCCAAAGTTGATGGCTCCTTAAGAAATGATCAAGTCCATTTGAGGCCTGCCTCAGTTCCCCATGATGTTCAGAAAAGCATTACTGTCAAGTTTATCCAGTTTCCATTCATGCAGGTTGCCCAAAGATCCGCTCAGGTGGCTTGCCAGTATGTTCTGCAAACAAACAGGTTTGAGGTAAAAACCCTGTGGTGCTGCAATACCTAAAGCCAGCATAGGAAACCTACATTAGGGACAGGAGTGAGTGCCTTTATGTTTGCTGAACTAACACACAGCTGTGGCATAGTCTGTCACATCTGTGACGTTCTTAGTATAAACACTGTCTGATAAAAATTTGTTCCGCAGGGACAGACATACTGTGGCTTACTTTATTGGGCACTAGAGACAGTTGTGAATAAAATCCCCTTGCCTTGCTTGCCAGAAGTTAATCTTCCAAATAAAGGTGACAATGAGGAATAAGGTGCTATACAAAAAAAAGGTTGTGTGTGTGTGTGGGGGGGGGGCAGCTTCTTGAAATTCCTACAGTGATTAGAGGAGATTTTTTGAGTCTTATCCACAAATGCAAAGTCAAGTGGACCTACTTTTCTTGGAAAATAGAGACATCTCCAACACAAAAGCTGTTGGTGGGAGGACAAAGAGGAAGGAAGGAAGGAAATTCATGTAATTATAACTGGGAGTTTTCATTGTTTGGAGGGATCTGCCACCTGATCCCCTAAAGTTTGCCTGGCCTCCAGTCAACTGGCCTTCTAGTCTTGTTTCTTTTGTTTGTGCTGCTCTGCCTTGTAACGCATCATTGTTTGGTGAGGTAGTTCCTGCTACATCTAAGAACAGGAGGTTGGAAAACATGTTTTACAGAATGTATTGTCTGCCTTTCTTCTCTACGTTTTTAAGATGTGGTTCCCAAAACAGCAGGTTCTTCTGTAATGATGTATTCATAAGCTGTCCCTTAATGTTATTAAGGAGCTCCTCAATAATTATCCAGGTGATTAGGATCTTTGCTTGGAAGAGTTTACATAGGTATTTTTAAAACCCAAGTAGACTCCAAAGAATTTTAACTCAGGTAGACAGCAAATGAGGTCTGATAGGGAAGAAAGGGAATTGGAAACATTTTTGGGGGTGTAATGAGTTGACAGACTTTAAAGATTCCCTACAGACTGCTGTGTTAGAGATATTGGGTGAGCAAATTGGTGTAACTAAGGAAATTATTTTTTGAGCTATGACACAGAATCAGAATTGCCTAGACATAGTAAGGCCTTGCTGAGTCTAATTATGATGGCTGCCAAAAAAGCAGTTACTAGAAAAATGAAATCAAAGTCTAAACCAACTTTACTAGAAGTAGTGAATATATTGACAGAGATAAAACAACTGGAATTGGGATCTTTAGAAAAAGGTAGGAGCAAATTACATAGAAAAAAATTGGAATTGTGGAAAAAATACATGCAGAGGAGGAACGAGGTTTAAGAGAAGGCAGGATTTGAATGAGCTGTGTAATCTTTGAATGACAGTCACTGGGTAGATTATAAGTGATGTATAATGTTTGCAAATAAAATTATGTGAATATGTTTTTTTTCATTAATATAAATGTATGCTTGCCTTTGTCATACGTGATAAATTAATAAAGATATTTCTTGTTTAAAAATAAATAATTATCCAGGTGACACTAACCATAGTATCAGCAGCAGACAGCCTAGCACATTCACTGCATCGTACAAAGATTTTATGGTATGATCTCTACCTTGAATAGTGTATGTGCTAATCTAGCAATCCATTCATTTCAGTACATCACCTTAGCAGTGGATTACAGAGATATTACAGTTTATTGGCCAGACTCTGGTATGGCAGATTTGTAAAATTTCCTTTTGAATCCATCTCTGGGATTTGCTGCCCTCTGTCCAAAACTGTTCCTTTCTGCTTGCAATCCAAGCAGAAAAGAAGAAATACTGCAAAATAATGTTTTTGCATGGAAGTAACCCACCTGCACACAGGACCTGGTTATTTGTCCCACACCCCTGATATCTATATATACTACTAATGAAGTTCCACCAGCTTTGATAAAGTATGTCTAACGACTGGGAATGTGTATACAAATCTGCTCAGTCTTGAATACACAAATAAGTATTCAGCTGCCAAAACATACAACCAACTACAACATAAAAGGCTCTAGAACAATTTTAAAACTCCACGTTCCTAATCACTTGAAGCAGCAGTGCTGAGTCTGTGGGCTGGCTTAATTCTCTGACGATGAAAAGACAGATAGTTGGGAGTGGGAGGGGGCTGCATCAGGGTTTCTATGCAAGTATTTAGATTTCTCCAGAACCCTAGCAAAAAAGTCTGTCTTATTAAGAGCCTAGAGCTGGAAGCCCAATACCCATAAGGTGCTCTTAAAGTTGTTTTCAAATGCCTGTATAACCAGGCAGATAGCCAAAGGCATGAGGTCCTCCATACTGAAAAATTTCAGGTATCATTTATGTGACTCCAAAAAAACTCTTACTCACCATCTGCAATACTGTGTCACTGACCTAATGATCATTCGGGTCTATATCAGCATATCGAATGCTGAAAACACAGAATGCAATTTAATCGAACAGCAATGTTCGAAATCTCAAAACAGCGAACTGACAGAATATTGATTTCTTTCCCAGGGAAAGAAATTGGTGTTCTGTGCAAAAAAAAAAATGTCAATACTTTAAACACTGACAGAAGTGGGGGGCTTTGCCCCCACACTCCCCAACGTGGGGTGTGTGCCCCCACAACCCCCCACTTAAATATAACAACTCCGAGACTGCACCACAGTGGAGGAAATAGCAAACTCCAATGACGGCCCACCGATTTCTTTCCCTGGGAAAGAAACCGATGTTCCGTCAGTTCGCTCTTCTGAGATTTCAAACATTTCAGTTCGATTAAATTAAATTCGGCGTTTTCAACATTCGAAATGCTGATAGGAACCCAATCATTCCATAGGAGGCATTCTCTGGAAACAATGCCAAAATAAAACTGACACTGGTAGTGTTGTAGGATACAACAATGAACTATAGTATTATGAAACAGGGTCCCTGTGAAAGCATGTCGCCTCCAGCAGATGCTGGGAGATTGCCATGGGCTACAGTGTAGTAGGATGTCTAAAACACAGATGGCTGAATTTGTACATGAAGTGTTGGGTCTCAAACTTCACCCCCATTAAAAGTTTTTCCCAATAACTACCTTCCCTGTTTTTTTTCCTATCTTTTTACGACCATGTTTTTGCTCTGTGATTGTTCACACCTTTTCTCCTCCTCAAAGCCTGTTGACAGCTCTTCGTCTGTGGGAGGGGCAAATGTCCCTTGTCCAAATCAGAGAAGCTTCCTATGCTCCACAAAGGTCCGCAAACTTTGAACTCAACAGAGAAGGGTCTTTTTATTAAATGTTTACACTTCATAAAAGTAACATAGTGGTCTTCACCCCGAATAAAATAGACCCTGTCGAGGACAGTCATCCAGAAAAATTTGTCTCCCACAGGCACACTCATTGGTGATCTTTCCTAGAGATGTTATGGGTCACCAAAGTAAACAAAAGCAAACTCAACACAACCTCAAATACAATCAATACAGTAAAAGGTAAAGAACAGAAGGAAGGGCAAACTAGAGATGTATTTGCCACCACTGAAGCTAGTCAGCAAAGAACCAACAGCCTACTACAAAAAGTAGCCTTTCACTTCTTAAGGGCCATTCTGCTCTTTGAAGCTGACCCTCCAGCTGATATATTCAGCATGGAAAGGAGACCACCACCACTCTGGGGACATCTGACTGGTCATGATAGTTAGACCAGAATAACTGCCATCTGCCTGTGTTTAATTCCACGCATAAAGAAGTTTATTGCTACTAATCAGTGATGGTGACTATCCAACTGCTCACAGCTTTGGGTTGTATTTTACACATTGCTTCATTTTAGCTGTCAAAGTTACATTGTATGAGAAACCAGCTCTTTGTGGCATCATATTAGCAATAATTACTGCCTGTCCTACACACAAACTCTGAGCACCTCAGCTGATTACTCCAGAGCTCTGAATGTGAGGATGATCCAACCAGTGGAGATTAGGTCACATCTGACAGAAAGCTTGATCGAAGAAACAGGGTAAGTACAAGCAGTTACTCTTCTTTGGCAGCGTTACTGTTCTTTATTCCAAATGTTTCAGCAATGTCAAAGATGAGTACATTAAGCTGGAAGTGCCATGGCACAGTCTCTGACATTAGCAGGTGTGTTAGGCACAGCCCTGCAAACACACCTCTACTTGTAAGTGTCTTTATAAAAATAGTTTTTTTCATCAGACATCCATCCAACACCATATACCTGATTTCGATGCCCTAAATTCTTCCTGAGTCACTTTAGGAGGCAGGCACTTTGTGCAGATGTGAAGACAGGATTTCATAATTACGCATTGTACTCTGCTTGTTGCTCTCTCCACAAGTAGCAGCAAGCCCTTTTACTCCAATCAGCTACACTGCTATCAGGAGGCAAAGACATATATACATACACCATTTTATGTAAATACATATATGTATCCTTGTTGATAAATTCCATGGTGATTCTTTCAGTGGCTTTACAGATAAGAATAGTCAGAGTAATGAGGCTGTAATATCCAGGATCTGTCGAAGATTCTCCATTATGAAGGGGGGTGAGCATCTCTGTTCTCTATTCACATGGCACAAAGCCTGTTTTAAGACTATAGTTAAATAATTATACTACATGCTCTGATAAGTCATAATTTAAACTGTTCTGGAGTAATCCTGGGATGTTATTGACTTTAGAGTGTGCAGCCAGTACATGCTCCCTAGTTATAGTTGGATGGGTTATGTTTGTATGTATTTGGGGGGGTTGGTGGTGAGAGGAGGTAAAGTTGTAGCTGAGTTTGTCTGTTAACAGGTTCTCTATATTGCCAGGCTCAGTGAATGTAGTACCATTAACCACTATTTCTGCACGTTGCTGTGTGTTATCCTTTAGGTTACTGACATAGCTGTACAACCTTATGGTTATCTTTCACCTGGGAGCCTATCTTAACCTCAGAGTTGTCTTTGCTTGACCTAATTAGTCCTCTTAATTGCTTTTTTGGTTTGATGAAAGAGTTGTTATTTTTATGTAAATTATCCTTCCTGATTTTTGCCATATTTTTTCCTTTTGTTGTATATCCTGTTTAATTTAGGGAACAACAATGCTTTATATGAAGGAAAAAAAAAACAAAAACAGTAAGTAAAAAAAAAATATGAAGAGCCATGATTGTTCCATGTGGTGGTAAGAAAAGAGAAAATTAAAATTATTATTAAAAGAAATGAAAAATGTGGAGAAAAACCCCCATACTTTGGAATATACCTAAGGAAGTAAATAAATAAGTATGTATATATAAAAAAGAATTTTGAAAAATGCCCAAAGATGAACAACAGACATGGGGACACACAAACATGGGACTGTGTGTGGTGTGTGTGTATATAATATATATATACACACACACATTAATAATTACTTAAAAATGTAGTGAAACCTTAAAGGAAAGGAATTCAAACTACATTGTCACACTTTTGGCTATGGTTTTATTTGGTTATGGTTAAATCCTAGGTAAGTTTTAGAGAAAACTGAGAGAGAAAACTGAGGGACACAATATATAATTACACTATTAAACAATGCCCTTGAAGAAGTGATTTCCAGCCGTGGCAGTGTTTGTTTTCAGGATTACTAATTTAGGATGTCACCAGGATGGTCCTGAGCTTGCATCAGGTATATTTTGCTGCCTCTCTGCAGTCATTGACATGGTCGTACAGTATTCTGAGGGCAGTTCAGCATAGGCTGCTGTGTTCTTGGGGTTTGGCGAGGCATTGAATTTTGACAAAGCATCACTTAGTAAAAGGTAGTTTGACTTGGAATTGTTCATAATTGTTACTATTTTTAATGTGATTACTGATTTGATTTTGATTTTGAAGGAGACAGCTTTATGGTGAGATCCTACTAGTGAGGGCAAGATATTGGAGGGGTGCAGTGTTCTCCCATGTTTGTGAGCACAAGGTCCAGTATGTTGGAGTCTCCCAGTGGGCATATTCACTATTTGGTCAAGGTTGTTTGTCAAAGTACAGGAATCTCTTTGCGTATAGATTTGAGGCCATTTAGGATTCCCAGTTTGCAGAGGGTGATTAAATTCTTGCATAGCAGGGTGACAGGTTGAATGGGAAGTGTTTCCAGTAGGTCCAAGTATACATTGAGTTTCCTGGGACATGGCAGGTTACCTATAGCTGGCTAGGATACGGCATGGCATTTTGTCTATGGTGATCTGCACATGGAGGAACTCCAGCACGTCATCCTGTTTAACAACCCAAGAGTTTTGCTTATTATTGATGTATATTGAGACATCTCCATTTTGGTGGTGCTGCATAGCACTGTCGCCTCACAGTAAGACGTTGTCCCGTTCGATTCTCAGCTAGAGCGTCTTCTGTCTGGAGACATGAGTGAATGGGCGTAACTTCCTTGAAGGTTGTGCGTCAGGGCTGGCAACCCGGCAAGTAAAAATCTACTGCCAATCATTAGCGGACCAGAGTTCCGCTGTGGCGACCCCTAACCGGGAAAAGCCAAAAGACACAACAATATATATATATATATATATATATAGAGAGAGAGAGAGAGAGATATGTATATAGAGAGAGAGCTAGGTGGAGAGAGAGATCCTAAATACACAACTATACTAAAGCACGTGCTAACATTACATTATATCAGTGGCTTTTATTTAGATGGTCGGACATCACTGTGAACAAAGATATTTATTTATTTATTTATTTGTTGATATATTTATTTATTTTGCTGGTTCACCTGAACCCTTTGTGTATATAAAGTTGAAGCATTTGGTGCAACTGTTCTGAACAAAATACACCCTCATAAAACGGTATATAAATACCATTTTTGTATGGTACATGTCTGGTGAAACATGATTTTGTTGCTTTGCTCGGTTTACAAAAGGATTGGAACAACTGGCATATCAGAAAGTCAGAGCAGTATTGCTAATGTAACTAAAAGCTACATTAGCAAATAGGAAAACTGAAACTGTTGAGGGTTATGTGAGCGTCTCTGGATGGCTCCAATGTTAGTTTCATAGACTCAAAAGTTCCATGGTTTCATTCTTGTAAAATGCAAGTCATAGTTTTGTGTCTAGGACAGTACAGACGTCTGAGCAGCTGACAGTAAGCAGTACATGGGTCAAACTATGTTCTATTTATTTCTGACTTCATTACAATTAACAAGAATCCAGTAAGACTGGACTTACTTACAATAAAGGACAGAAAACATGATGTAGTGAAGAAGCAAATGGGTGGTTGCATGGCTCTAACCTTGATACATATAAGGCTTCACTTTCATCTGGATCAATTTATATCATCACACCCAACGAGAAGCATGTGTGGTCATATATTGTTAATCTTCTACGCCCACTGAGATCAGAGGTCACTTATTCAACGATGACCTTACAGGACAAAATGAAGTTTAGTAAATTATCCAGTGCTCTGCAGTTTTTTAAAGTGAGATGTAAACAAAGCCACACCAGGTATGACTGGTTATGAAGCATGAGTTATTTCTCACTTGTATGGTGACTTTTCCAATAATACATAAAAATAGAAAGATGCACACACATACGTAATACAAAAAAGCGTAAATGCTATTTCCATTCAGAACAGGAAATAGATACTAAACACTGAGTGATATTACAATTGCGAGTTGTTGCTATGTCTTAATTTGCTGGAGCCTGGTTTTTCTTCAGAAGAACATGGAAGTGCCCCTTTAACATTGATTAGCAGTGCAGCTGGGGTGCAAACAGCAGGAGAACAATGCAGCGCAAAGTAGGACTTCTGTGTTGTGAAGAACCACTAGCTTCTTTATTACCATCTTGCACCATGGAGCAGAGTCACGGCAGTTTACAAATTCTGTCTGTTCATTAGGGTTTCCAAGAGACCAACCAAAGCTCCTATGAAATGTGTCATTGCAGTTACATGTCACATGGAACACAAGCTGGTGGAAAGCGTGGAAATCAGATGCAATGAAATTCAAGCTGTACATATGCTGAGAAATTACATGATTCTTGGTTATTCTGGTTCGGTCTGACGCTACACACACACACACACACACACACACACACACACACACACACACACACACACACACACACACACACACACATATACACACACACACACACCTCTAGACAGAAATAAACAGATCAACCCTTTCTAACTCAGTACTGTAGTTGCTACATGAGAGCTGTGTAATTTTTGCCTTAATAAACAAAGCTAAATTCAGCACAGCAGTGCAGTACAAATCTCATTTCACATCCCATTAGACACGCCATTGCTAATTCTTCTTGAGTATCTCTTGAGATACAGTTTCACTAACAATAAGCTATATTCTGTGACGCATTTTAAAGACATCATATTTGTACAAATCAAAGCTGATGGTTTAAAACTGAAGCTTCTTTTCACAGTCACTGTTAAGTCATTGCCTGCCTTCAATACATGTAAGCTAAACAAATCAATCTAAACCACTTCTTAGCAATCTGCATATATTTTCCATGATGCTTTGCATTACCACATTTATTACTGACTGGATAGAATTTAGTCAACTCATGGCTCTTTTTACTGGGAAAAGTTTAAGTGTAAGTGGTACTTATATTAAATGTGGTAAACATGTCCAGAACAGTAGAGAGGGCTCTCCATTGATAAGTGACACAGGATGTTTTACATGAATCTGTAATGAAACAGTCTAGGATAGCAAAGAGTCAAAACAGCACAACTGAAACAGTGAAACCTGACAAAACACTTACTCATCCTAACTTACACATCAGAACAAGCACATTAAACAGTACAATATTGCACAAAAAAGATAAGGCAAAAAAAATTCACCTTTTCCTTTTACTCAGTTTCCTGACTTCACAGACCATAGGAAATACCATCAGAAATAAAGCAACAGCCAAAGCAATGAAGTTCAACTATAAAAATGTTGGTTTAAAGATACACAGCACATTGAATGTTGACAAAATGTAAAATGACAAATGGTAGCATTCCTCTTTTACATCCATATGAATTACCCACAGGGCAGATAGCTGGGGCCTCCATTTTACATCTCAGCCAAGGACAGCACTCCACAATTACAGCAACCCTTTATTTTGTACTACAGTGTCAGAAACTGAACTGGAGTCAGTTCAGGATTTGTGAGGGAAGAGCCTGTAGTCCTTCCGACACAAAGCATCACAGTAAATTGTGCATTCAGCTAAAACACTGCCATATATCATCAGATAATTATTAAGAAATAAAACAAATATCTGTGGTTATAGATTCCCCTGCTTACTAAACTTCTTTGCTCAAGAATTATGACCAAAACGAGAAATAGAGGGACAATGGATGAAAATCAAGGATAATTTATAAACAATGCTCTAATTCACTTAAAAAGTATATTAAACATGTATGAATAAGAAGCATGAAACTCTAATGTCTGGTATTATTGACAAACTGGATTCCTCCGTGAATCACCAGAAAATCAAAAATTTTATGAAGGGCATATGAAGTAAAATCATTTTGCAAAAATCTGGATAGTTGAGAGGTATGGCTTCCTGTGACCATGGATTACATAAAGTAGAGAAAATTGAATAAATGTGCAGGGGGTTTTTTTGTTTATTTGTTTTTTTTTGTTTGTTTTTTTTTTTAGCATTTAGTTATGTGATTGGTATCTTTTCTTTTATTTATCTTTTTGTTGACCAGGTTAATCCCACTAAATTAGTGGCCTCGTCAGGGAAGACCTGAGGCAGTATTTCTGTTATAAGGGGAAATTTGGCCAGGGCATCTGGAATCTTTCAGTAGGTACCACTGGATCTTTAACATCCAGCAGAGCAACCACCAACTCAAACAGATGGGACCTAGATTAATGTTTCTGTTGCAGCACTTTTGGCATGACAATTACATTTGCTTGACAGCATAGATCATAAGCTTATCTATTCTGACAATGTAAGTGCCTTAACATTCTACCTCCCCCTCCATCACCACCTTGCAAAGTATCCTTTTCCCTTCTGTTCCACACCTTTTTGAATGCCTCTTTTGGTTCCTCCTCCTTTCACCCGTTCCAAACTTATTATGGGTTCACCACCCTCACTGTGAAAAAAACTGCTTTCAGAGACCAAGGAAGTAGTTAGACCATACGATCTGCTGCCTGCACCTCCTCTCTCTCCTTAACATGCAGAGCTGGATCTTGATCAAATAGGGCCCTAAGCAGGTTAATGGATTGGGGGCCCAACACACACACACAGCAGCGACCTCACCCCTGTGGCCATTGTAGTGCCCCATTACTTCGCTATTTCTCCCCAGTTACCATAAACACTATTCACACTTGTCAGTACATATAGTACTTTCGTCTTTACTTCTACAATAATTACAAATGTTTGGATTTAATTTAAAGCTTTCATTTCAAATTTTATAGCACAAACATTGACAGACATTTGCTAAGCAAAACAATACAGTCTGACAATGAAAGCAGACTTAGCACTGACAGTAAACTTCTTTGCCCTTGAAATTCAGTCATTGAAATGCCATTGAAACCCATATTTATAGAAAATGCATCTGGACAGTGGTGTATAAAGTTTACCTTTGGACTATTTTCAAATCATAGGCACCTGAACACATTTTTAGGACCATTCTGACATGCATTTGTTCTTTGATTTACCTTCCTGATTGTATTAAATTGTATTCCTTGTATAATACATTCCCTCCAATATAATTCCCATTTATTGAACATAAAGCTGTGCTCATGCACCAGGCCAGCCCTGAATAAGTTCACTAAATTCCTTGTCTCACCCCCCCCCCACCCCCACCCATCTATCTACCTCACCTATCCTTTTCTTCTTTATATTCTTATCTTCTTGGTACCTTCCCACATCATTAATTTGACAAAGTTTTGCCCCCCCCCCCCAGGGTTCTTATCACGTGATCAAAAACTGCAAACGGCGAACTTGTATTGAGCGAACACGATTGGTCGAAACATCGCTCGCGTAACACGGAAATCACCGTAGGGAATATTTTCCCCTTACTTCAATGCAGTGAGATCTTAGAGTAGGAATATTTAAGTAGCGGGGTGTGGGGGGCACAGCTCCCACATGGGGGGGTGCAGGGGGGTTTGCCCCCCTGCCTACAGCGTTTAGGTAAGTATAGTTTTTTATTTTTATTTTTTTATTATATTTTTAAAATTTCAAACATCGCTCATATGGTGTCGACCATATGGTGTTCGATGTTTGAAACTTTCGAAAATATAATATAGACTCCCCCCAAAACTCTCTGCAACTATTCTCAAACTCTAACTGGTCTATTATCTCTATTTTATTATAAACCCCCTGTTGTTATGGTATTATATACCTGTGTTATTCCTCTTAATAAAGTATGTAAGTATTTATCATAAGAGTATAGAAAGACATATTACTCTCTTTTATTATTTGATCTGTATATGCAACTTGTGTCTATATGTGTAAAATTGAACACATAGTTACAGAGTATTACATAAGATGCGTTACTCTCTTGTCTAATCTATGAATCTATGAATCTATGGTAATGTGCTGTATCTATGTACAATTCTTCTGTTGTAAATGTGGAGCTTTTCTCCCCAGGCCTCTGCTGAAAAATTACCTCTGTCCAGTTGGACTTTCCTGGTAAAGAAATGTAAAATAAAATAAATAAATAATAATAAATACAGCACCATTGTACAACTGAGTGTGTTTTAAATTTGCAGTTTTGAACATTTTTTCAGTAAGCAATGAAACAATACATATGAACCAATAATGACAAAACTGCCTAAATCAGAACATTTCAACCATAAAAGGCCACTCAAACTTCTATCATCACAATCCACCAATGTCATTCAACATGCATAATCTCTGCAGAAGTAAAAGTCATCTGAATAATTCCACATTAAAGAGATCTGTAACTGATGAAGAGGTTGCTGCTAGCAAACAACTTTATATTTCAGTGTTTCATCTACAAACTTAGTGCCTGCTGCCCTTGAAGAATAAATTGCGTAGATTACATTAAAAAGTGGTAAACTAGTACTATTTCAATAAGGAATGGATGGCAAACCAACAACAGGTTCATAGTTACTTGGCATCTCATCCAAAAGACACTCTAAGGACTGCAGCATCCCCCACCTCTCCTTAAAGTACAAGGGCATATCAGCAATCCATCTACATGGTGTGGGAGTAGAACCCACAGCCTCTGCATCAAAAGCAAGCATGCTATCTCATGTGCTACTAACACTGTTTCAAAATCTATAGCACAAACAGTGATGACCATTTACTAAACAAAACGGTTGGACATTGAAAACGGACTTAACATGAACAGCAATAAACTTCTCTTCCCTTGAAGCTCACAATTCCTTGACAATACACTGAAGTTCACAATTCCTTGACTATGCAGCAAAGCTCGCAATTTCTTGAAAATGCACTTTGAGTGCTCTGATAGTTGGTATAGAGGATGCAGACTCTTGTCCATACATACATACACACCCTTATTCCCATCCCAAAGTAAGATTCAGTTGCATTTGTACACTTACCTTACCTTAATCCTGAGCTGGTCGCAGGAAAATACGCTTAGTTAAAATTCCACTCATAGGCGTGAAAAAGAAGAAGCAATAGAAGGAGGTATGTGCGTCGACAGAGCACAGACTCAAAGGCTAATTGGTGTTCATTCTCTTAAAGAAGAATTAATGCCCTTAAAGAAATAATTTAATTTTGTTTTGTCTTTTTTTTATTTTTGACTGCCTAGGTCACCTAGTGCTGGATCCGGCTCTGCTGACACAATTACCAGAGTCATGCCCTCACCATTTCTTCTGGTTTTAAGTTAGAATAATTCCTGTAGCCTATGGTCACATTCTTGCCTCTCTATGCCACATATCTCCCTGGCAGCTTTCTCTTTTATTCCTTCATGCAGAATGGGGTCATTTTCCTTCTACAGCCCCTAGATTTGCAAGGAGTACTCAAGGTGTGGTCTGATCATGGGCCTGTAAAGTGAGACCATTAACTCTTGCTTTCCTAAATCAATCCAACTGAAGATACACTCCAGCATTCTATTTGTTGCTGTTACTGCCCTCTCTCTCTACTTTTGATGGTCCATTGCAGGTGTGATGGACACCTTCGGATCCATTTCCTTAACTGTTGCCATCCATTCTTCTTTCTCCCAGGTTTGTCATGGATTAAGTGCAGGACTTTGTTTGGACAGAACTTTAATTACCAGGTTTCTGCCCACTTTTTTAGGCATAATAATAATAATCTTATTTGTGAACCAGGTAGGGCCACTGGACACACAGTCCCTTTTCAGGGGTGACCCAGGAGAAATGCTAAATGACTTACTCAAGGTCACACATTAGGCAAACAGTAGCAGAGGGAATCAAACCTTGTACCACAAAAACTACAGCTTGTAGTCCTAACCTCTGCACCAGACTGACAGGCAAATAAAATTTGTCACTAAACACTGACCCATCCTCAACTGCTGCATCTATCAATTGTGTCATCAGCAAAGATGTTGGTTCTGTTCCCTCTTTCCTCAGAGATGCTTGAGGCAAATGTGGCGAGATGTACTGCAATAGGACAGAATATCAATGGTACATAATTTACTATCAAAATGTGGAATGGCACTTATGAAACTGGGATGACCGAATGCGTACTTTCCAGTTTCTGTACTGCTGATTCAGAAATGTCTGAATCCTTATTAGCGAATGGTTATGTGCATTTGCTAATATGGGATCGATGTTCTGATAACAGTTCACACTACAGTGGGGATCAGGAAATGTACTATTTTCCTCACTGCAGTGCGATCTTAGAGTTGGAATATATAATATGCAGGGGGTGTGGGATGCAGGGGCCTTGCCTTGTGCAAAAATGTTACTGGTAACAAGGAAGTTTGGCATTGGAACTTCCGGTGTTCGAATGTCATTTCCATGGTTACCATTTCCAACATTTTGGTTATTCCGTATTACCAAATTCGGATAACGAATTTGATCAAAAGGTGGAAAATTTTTTGATTTTCCACATTTTGGTAGAAAACCATAGTACTCCACTAGTTGTCTCCCTACTTCCTGACATTTTCTATCTTCACCAAAATGCTTTTTGTCCTGCATTCACCCATTCAGATATCCAATTTCTCGGTCTTGGTTCTAGCCCCATTCTTCCAGTTTACCTCTCAGTTTTTTGTGTGAAGTATCAAACACCTCGCTGCAGTAGACTATATTTGCTGATACCCGTTGTCAAGTTCAACTTAAATCTGTCATAAAATCAGATCAGGTTTGAATGACATGTCCTCCTGGTCGTGGTGAACCCATGTTGCTTTTTGTCTTACTGCTGTTCTCTAGAAATGCTACTGGCCTACTTCTCAGGATTCCCTCCATGGCTTACCCCTGCCATTGATGTTAAGCTTCCAAATCTACAATTCCCTGGATATTTTCTGTTCCCCATCTTTGTACAATGGTACTATGAGTGCACTTCTATAGCAGCCCATGATCGGTTGAAGATTACCAGGAGGTTTCACATCACAGTGGCCAGATTTCTGGGGACTATGAGAGGCAACCCATCTAGTTCTTGTAAATTAACCTCGCTGTTCCATTAAATAATCCTCCCCTCTCTGTATTAGTGTCTTTCTCCACTTTTTTCCTTTGTGAAAACTAAAACAATGTATTCATTCAGAACATCTGTTTTTTTCATACAGTCATTCAATTCTCCTTCATATTTGCTCAGCCTGGACAGTTCTCTTCTCCCTTCTTTTGTTCTGCTATTTTTCTATAAAAGCCCTAGCTTCCTTTCTTAATTAATTTAGCTAACACCAGTGCAAAGGACAGAACTTCATTTTTTTGCCAAAATAAAAGCTTATTCTTGTAGCATTTGTGTTGATCATGCCGTTTCATATAACGTTTAGCTGTTTCAGATACAAAATAATTGTTTTATCAACTATTAAAGAAAACTCAGGAAATATTTTTTGTCCTAAAATCTCAGGACTTTTGCATTTTTTTTTCACAGGATGCAACTGTCCAAATAGGGACTGGCCTGAGCAAAGAGGGACAGATGGTAACCCTAACAAGAAAGCATATGTTCAGAGGTAAGACGCAGACTCCATCACACTAGGCAAGGTACACTCCAACGTCAGCACTCTAGAACACACTGGAAATCAAAACCATTATTCTTTTATAATTCAGGAATAAAGTACAACAATGGACCAAGATAGGCACATTTTAATAAGACTAAAAACAGCAAAAAGACACTCATTTAGGGGTAGCAGTATGAGAATAAGGTGTTACTTTCTAAAATTTCTGGTTTCACTATGGCTCTAACCACATAAGGTGAATTTAGACATCATTCAAAGCTGTACATTACATGGACATAATGGTGAGCTGGTTTGGGGGAACCTATTTACATGCTTTTAGGGGATGGTTGCATACCAGTACTATATATAATACACAGGATATGAGTTATCTAATGGAGTTATCTTTACTAAGCTCAACTGTACAAGTTTAAGCAAACAGCCAGTTTCCATCATCTCCTTTTATGTCAGGACAAATCCAACCCCCACCCTCCATAAAGAGGCACTCTTGTCTGCATCCCTCTGAACTAATATAAAACTTCAAGATAAAAAAAAATCATAGCAAGTTAACAAAAACTGTCAATAGGGGCCTGTACACTTAAGCAGGTTTCTTATATCATGCTTCAAACAAAGATTGCTAACTGAAGTAAATGAATACTAGCACAAATTTGGAACAGAATGCTGAAAGTACACTAAGAAAATTTGCTATAGGCAATGCTAAAGTAAAGTACAGTTGTATAAGATTGTACCACAGTAATAAATGTCTTACTTCTCACTGTTGTAGTATTCTTTGCTCTTGGGATATCCTGCCAAGGATAGCTTAATGTCCAGCCAGTATAAGCCAGTATACCAAAGCCTTTACACATTTCAGACTTTATACGTCAGACGTGTGTCCTAAATGCAAGACATAAGGTACATAAGCTACGTATGGACACTTAATCCTCAGAACTGAAGTGCCCCAGGAGAAATGAAGCAACCCCAGAGAAAGCCATAACATGCAAATACAGGAGGGGAATCAGAAAGCTATAAGGATGGAAGAGGGACCCCCTTGGCTCGATGTATGGCAAAGGAAAAATAGTAGGGGACAGCAGGGAGGGACAAACTACTGTAACAGTGACAAGAAGGACATCTACTGTTATGGTAAGATTTCACACAACTGTATTATGTCTTTCCTTATCACTGTTGCAGTGTTCTTTACTAATCGAAGAGTACAAAAGCTACTGTAAAGTATGGGAAGAGGATGGCAAAGAAGAGCCCTCCACAAACCCATGAAGGATGGATCTGAAAAAACTAGCCCTGGCCCTAGAAATGGAATCCAACTTGTAATGTTTCGTAAAAGTCTGCACAGAAGACCAAGTAGCAGCTACCAAGATAGATCTTGTATCTTTCCCTTTAAAAAAGCACCAGAAAGGGCTACTGCCCTAGTAGAATGAGCACAAATGGAAGAGGAAAGCTGCTTGCTATGAAAGTAACAAAATGAAATGGCCTTAGAAATCCAGGAGGAGATGTTTCACTTAGACACTGCCAAACCAAATTTCCTGTCAAAGTTGATCAGACTTTTTGATACATTTTGACATATCCAAACAATATGAGCTATCTAAGTAAATCCAAGGAGTGTAGGACCCTCTCGGTAGAAGTCTCTGGAGAAGGAACTATAGAGGGATGAATGAAATGATTCAAGGACAAATTAGTAAGCACCTTGGGCATAAAAGGAAAAAAAAAAAGACACCCTGTCCTTGTGAAAAAACAAAAAAAGGAGGAACCACCATGAGTGCTTGGAGTTCAGAGATCCTTTTGGCAGAAGTAAGAGCTACCAACAGTGTTCCAAATGCAATGCTACAGGGAGGAAAAGGCAGACTCAAAATGGGATGAAGTCAATTTTTCAAGAGCAAAATTTAGGTCCCATAGAAGAGGAATAGGCTTTCTTGGAGGCCTGATATGAAGGATACCTTTTAGGAATCGTTTAACTTCAAAACTAGAAACCAAAGGTGGACTCAAAGCAGACAAGCAGAAATAGGTAACAAATGAACATTAACAAAGGAATATGCAAAACCAGCATTGAGCAACTCACACAAATAAGGATGGACCATAGAAACACCCACAGAAAAGGGATACACGTCATGCTTGAGACACCAAATAGAAAATCTCTTCAATTTAGCCTCAAAGGATTTTCTAGAAATGGGTTTTCCCACTCCTGCAAAACATGAAGCCCATCCTCAGGAATTTTGTGCCTGAAACGAATCAAAACCCTGCCACCCAAAGTGTCAGTTTAAGTGTGGACAAGTGAGGGTGAAGGAAACATCCCTTGTTTTGTGTAAGAAGATCCATTCTGTGAGGTAACTTGTGATGCTTGCCCCTGGCCAGCTGAAATAGAAGGGGGAACCAGTGCTGTCTAGACTAAAGGGAGTCATTATGTGAGACACACCCATAATCTTGCTAATCTTGTGCAAGGCCCTAAGAAGTAGAGGAAGAGGAAGATAGGCATACAAGAATGACCCCCTTCTAAGAAAAAGACATACATCTATTTTCCATGCTAAAAGACTTAGCAGTCTGGAACAGAAATAGGGAAGTTGTCTTTTTAGAAAGGAGGCAAAAAGATCTACATGAGGAGTACCCCACTGATATACAATGTCCAGAGCCCCCTCACTGTGAAGCATCCATTCATGATGATGTGTCCAGGTCTTGCCACTAGATTGTCCTCTGAAGGGCTGTAAACTGCCTGAAGAACCAGGTGAAGGTGGATTGCAAAATCCCAAGCCTGAAGAGCCACTCTGCAAAGAAGGTAAGATTTTGTGCCCCCTTGTTTGTAGATGTACCCTGACTGTGGTATTGTATGTAAAAATCTATAGAGGACCTGAAACCCAAAGGGAGTGAAATGCCTGGAAATCTAGGAATAAAGCTTTCATCTCTGATACTGATATGGTCTATCATCTGATGACAGGACCAAAAACCCTGGACTTTCAGATTGAAGGAGGTTTCCCAATCATGATCAGAAGCATCCAGTTACAGCTCCTGAGTAAGAAGAGGAACCTGAAAGGTAGGCCTGGATTTAGAAAAATCTGATGACTAGTGGAGTTTGGGCTTAAGACAAGACTGGAGAGGGACCAGAAATCCCAGACAGTGATAGTGCTGGAGCCAAACATCCTTGAAATACCATTTCAGTTTCCTCGTGGTGTTTGGCAAAAGAAACCATGTGGATGGTCGATGCCATGTATCCCAGGTGTCAGAGAAATTCCTTTGCAGGAAGGACTGGAAGGGGAAGAACCAGTTTGGTGAACAGCATACAGAACAAATTCAGAGGTAGCGTTTGGACTAGTGGCAAAGAAGTTCTGAGGATTAGGCCTCTGTACATCATATATGTTTCTTACACCTTGCATGTAGAACATACGTCTGACGTATGACACCTGGAAAGTGTAAAGGCTTTGATATACTGGCTGGATCTTAGGCTATCCTTAGCAGGATATTCCAAGAGTAAAGAATATGCCAATAGTGATAAGAAAGGACAGGTCTATATTATGTCAGCAAAACGACATTACAGCGAATGCCGTTTCACCGACACATATACACCGAACTCCAAAAAGAGTGAAAGCTCAGGTCAGCAATTTTTTTTCCCAGGGAAAAAAATCGCTTAGCCTGAACCATGACATTGCCCTTTACTCCACTGTACTGCAATCTCAAAGTTGGTATATTTAGTTAGAGGGGTGTGGGGGGCATAGCCCCCCACATTGGGGGGTGTGGGGAGTAAATCCCACACTTTGTAATGTTTTACATGGTGTGTTGTGTTTTGTTGGTCTTCTGATTTTCTTCCCTGGGAAAAAAAATCAGTGACCCGGGGTTTCACTCTTTTTGGAGTTCGGTGTATAGGTGTCAGTGAAATGGCATTCACTGTAATGCCGTTTCACTGACATAATACAGACCTGGAAGGACACCTTGTTTTGCTCACTATATAAGCGGCACTGAGGCATTGGCAGACACCTATTCTGGAGACCTTGTGTGGACCTTGAAAGATTTTCATTCTAACTATCAGGGATCATAGTAAATCTGAAGCAAATGCAAGGCTACTTTAGTGAGTTAAGAGAAACATGAATAGATTCCAGTTCAGAAAAGACATAAAAATAAGAATCAAAGGTCGGCCAAAATGAAGTATTTAGCTTAATCTATAGGTGGAGTACGCACTGCAGGTAGCGTAACATCACCAGCAATGATCTCTATGCAGTTTGATAACATCAAGTCACAGCACACACACTATCCATTTTAAAGTGGGTTTAATTGTGTTCACTGGTATCCAAGGCACAGTGGTACCCATACACAGTGCCTGGGTATTTATGAGAGTCACTAATGCCAAAATGTTTGGAATTATTTGCCGTTCCTTAGGTAAGTGTACTCAGATGGCATAAATCACAACAACAGGGCATTTTGTTAAGACTGGTGCTTTATCAAGGTCAGCCAGCAGGCAATTACCTGTATTTACAATATATATATATATATATATATATATATATATATATATATGGTTTACTATTACAAGGTCGAACGGCACTCCTTCGACTGTCATATAGTCGACAACGGAAGGTCGAAACTGATAATCGCGAACTCAAACAAACAATCTAGGAATGGGTTTCAACATGGGTCGAGGTAGGGGAGATGTTTGTAGTTCAGAATAATATGAACACCTACCTCAACCCATGTTAACACCATTCCTAGATTGATTGTTTGACTTCGACATTCGACATTTACGACCTTCCGTTGTCGACTATAGTACAGTCGAAGGAGTGCCGTTCGACCTTTTAATAGTAAACCATATATATATATATATATTAAATATATATATGTATGTATATATGCCATCATCTGACATTATCAGGAAAACAGAGAATTTTAGCAAAGATACATGTTTCACCACTGGGCTGATTTTATGCACACTGGTAAAAGACCTTTCCAACTGGGCATACTGGTCAAATGCCTTTCCAGTGAACATGATATTGCAGAATTCACCTAGACAATAGCCAAAACAGAAAATATGTACTATCCTAACATGTTTAAAAAGATCAAAAGATCTATGGCATTCCATCTCTCCAGTTCAGTGTTTATGGTAACCTTGTTTACCTCTGGTGGAGTCTTTTAAAGTTTCCAAGTTGGTTTAGCCCAGAAGGGCAGCCAAGAGGCGTGTTGCATTGCCTAGAGAATATATGAACATAGATGAAGACTGGCTGGGGATTTCCACGCAAAAAAAAAGAGACTGACCAGAGACAGGCAGGGCATAGGTGTCCAGTTGGTCAGGATACATAATGTCATTTACCAGGTATTATTTAAAGGGAGAATGTACACTACTGAATCCTTTCATACAGCACACACACTGCCCCACCCCACCCCCACCAGTAACCAGCTACCAGTCTAAGGTACTGCACCATAATGTGGATGGATGTGAAGGCATGACTGTGGGAGAAAAGTACATTAGATTTCTCCAAACAGTGACTGAATTACAGGTTTACAGTCAAGCGGAACAAAATTCCAAGCGCAAGTGAAGATGGAAGTAAGAAGCTTTTGAGAGATATTTGAGACTACATCATCTGTGAGATCTCTTCAATCCCCAGCAGGGATTAAGAAATGCAGGTTGATCAGAGAAACAGCTCCCAGGTTAGTTTACCGAAGAAAGTGCTTTGTGGGGTAGGTTTGGTGTTGAAAAGCAGCTCGTTATGTGGTAACCCCTGAGTCTTCACGAACATACGGTATCAGGCATGATTACAGACTACCTCGTCAGGTAGGATTATCAGCTACTGAATTAGTTCAGTGTAAACATGTCCCTTGCATGCATCTTGGTGCTGACCAACTGATATAATCCATCCATACCTCTCAACTGTCCAGATTTTCACAGAATGCCCAGATTTATGCCACACATTTTTGGTCTGTTCCCTATAATATTTGGGGTTTTCTGGCAAATCACTTAGATGATCTGAGGACTGAAGTCACTATATAATAACATACACTTAAGTTTCAGACTTCATATCCTTCAGAAAAATGTATGTTAATACAAACCCTGTTACTCTAGCAACTTTCTAAGTTTATAAGAACAATATTTAGAATCTGTCCCTATTTTTGGGTCTTTGTACCCCTATTTTGTCAAGCTTTGCCCAGATTTCTTGCATTAGGAGGTTGAGAGGTATGGATCCATCTATTTTCTAAACTGCCTGTACTGGTGATGGTTATATTGGTAGAAGGATGAACAGTGTATATTGATTTATTATTATTATTATTATTATTATTATTATTATTATTATTATTATTATTATTATTATTATTAAATTTGCTAACCAGGTAAGCCTACTAGCCAAGTGTCCCCCTTCAGGGGAAATGTGGTAGAAGCGATGGATTTGCCCAGATACCACTGCAGGCAAATGGAGGTTGAAGTAATCAAACCTAAAACCTAAATCAGCCTAAAACAAAGAACTTTTTTCCACTGTAATACCTCCATTTTCTTAGACTACAGCAGTGTCATTGGTACTTTCTCCTTTATCTATGCTCCATTTATTGTTTTAGCAGTCCACTGTCTGCCTTCCTTAAGTTATTTCTTTTCTTGCGTAACCACTTTAATTTCTCAGTCAGTAATTTTTTCAGAGCTGCACTCCTGCATTCTGGCTTACTTTTTTCATTGTTTGCTGGTCTGTGGAGCGTGGGGGAGCTTTTGGACTTGGCATTTCAAAGTCCATTGAAACAACCTTACATTACACAGTTGTTCAAACAGTCAAGTACAGAGTTTTACTTATATCCCCATTAGTTAGGAGAAGGTGATGTTGGTTCTCTCTCTCTCTCTCTATCTCCCCTACTAAAACTGGGTCCTAGAGCAACAAAATCAAGACTTTATCTACTAGCCCAAAGGCCTTTTAAACTGCATTGTTCCTTTTACTTCTCTCTATCTCTCTCAGCAGATTTGTGGCTGTTTACGTTGTCACTGATTGTTTTTTCTCTGTTTCTTTGCCAAGTTTTCAGCACTTTTTCTAGCACCAGTACATAATAAAAGAGTATAGTACAACCCCCACTGTGACTGACAAAAGAAACAAAAAAAAAACATGATAAAAAGGGGAAAAGTCTGGAACATTTGATATAAAAACAGAACTCAGAATGTCTTTCTCCAATTTACACATCTTAGAAACCTTGCAAAATTCTATGTTAAACAGGATAAGCAAACATACTATACCAACCTTCAAGACAAACATAAAAACAACCCAAAGATGTTTTGGTCATCACTAAATAAATTACTACAGCCTGGCAAGACCAGTGCTCCCTCTTCAAAACTATATATATATATATATATATATATATATATATATATATATATATATATATATATATATATATATACATACATACATATATATATATATATATATATATATATATATATATATATATATATATATATATATATATATATATATATATATATATATATATACATACATATTGTCTGTCATATAGACAGACAATATCCCCACACAGTTCCATTCCTAATTTATACAATCAATATTATCTCTCTTGGACACTAATATGTCTGCCCCCTCTCTCTCTTCCCCTGTCCAATCAAAACCATCCACAGCTCTTCAGTTTTAGTCCAGTACCTACCTCACTCATATGAAGTTGCTCCTTAAACTTAAAACTACTTCCATAACTGTAGACCAGCTACCATCAGACTCCCTAAAAATGACCACAAAAGTTCTAATTAATTAAGTGAATTTGAATGTCTGTTGATTAATATTTTTTAAATACTGTACTGTTATGGAGTGAGTATGGTTTTTAAAGACAAGTGTTTATTTAGGTCTGCTACTCATAGTGGTGTTTTTAAGGGGTTTTTGAAGTTTTTTTTTTTTTTACTGCGGAAAAAATCCTATATCATACCACTGCATAAAGGCAGCACATCTACAGAGTTTAATAACTACATATCAATAGTGATTCTCTTCCCCTCTCCAAAATATTAGAGAAATGCATCCATATGCAGCTGATGCAATACCCAACCTCAAATTACCTGTTCTCAGAAACACAACAATGGTTTTAGGCCCCAGCCCAGCACCAGTTCTGCTCTACTACATTTTACCAGTTTAGTAAACCAACATAGAAACAATGATCTGTTTGTGTCCACTATGTTCTTAGACTTGTCAAAGGCATTTGATATTGTCTCGCACCAGCAACTGCTTGTTCAACTCTCCTCAATAGGACTTTCACAATACTCTTTGTTGTGGTTCCTTAGTTACCCATCTGGGAAGGCAACAAGCCATTTAATTTCAAAAAGCCTACTCATCCTTTCAACTAGTTACTACAGGTGTCCCTCAGGGCTCTATCCAGGGTCCTCTACTATTTAGTATATTTATTAATAACCTCCATACCTCAATTTGCCATGCTAGTTCAGTTCAGCATGCAGACGACTCAACATTAATATGTGCAGCCTCAACAATAAAAAAGCTTCAAGACATTACCCAAAAATCTTTCTCCTCTGTAGAAACCTGGCTCAAAGACTCAAACCTCCTACTCAAACCCAAGAAAACCAAGTTAATGTTTTTTACCTCAAAAAGTTGTCAAAATCAAAAACAATCTTTTACCATAAAGCCAGCAAATAATACTGTTATTGAAATTGTAACCCACAGTAAACTTCTAAGTGTTATAATAGATGACAATCTCAAATATGACCAGAATATACTGCACACACCATTGAATCTACACAACAGAAACTAGGCTCCCTTTATAGGATCAATTGATTCCTTACAGAGATTGTAAGAAAAATTCTACCCACCACCTTCTTATTGCCGACTTCTTACATGCCACTCGTATCCTAACAAACTTAAGCAAAACTCAAAGAAAGAAGCTTGCGTCCTGCTTCAATAAAATAGCTAAATTTGCCACTGATCTCCCTTATAGGACCCACCATTGTCATAACTTACAACAATTAAACTGGCTTGAATTACACAGGTACCTAACATATTCACAACTACAGTACACAAACTCATTCATCATCCAGAAACATGCTCTGCACTACAAAACTTACTACTGCCCTATTGACCAGCAAGGAACCTCTGCTCGAGTAACAAATTCTTATTATGTACAAATAAGTCAAATAATGTTGTAGGAGACTCACTCTACTCCCAATATTTTGCTATACTCAAATAGTATACCCACAGAAATAAAACCCTCCAACAAACTCAGTAGTTTAAAAACCACTGCTTAAACAACATATTAACCAATGCTGGTCCTGCACATGCTCATCACAAGGTTAAGACTTTGTGTTCACTGTATGATGCTCTCCTTAAACAGAATACTCTCAGCCTCTCACTGAAATGACAAAACAATTTTTATACATAACTGCTGCCTGTACAATCTACTAACTTGCATGCTGGCTTCCTCTTTAGTAACTTCCACCGCTGTGAAATCTTAGAATGTACAAATGAAACTACTGTTTGTGTATATAAATGTAAATAGTAACGTAACTACTCTGTGTTTAACTGAAACTTAATATAATGCAATGTAAGCGAATGGAGCTTTTCTCTCCGGGTCTCCGCTGAAAATGGGCATTACCTAGTTGGACTTTCCTGGTAAAAAAAGACAAATAAACAAATAATAAATACATAATATACCTTGTATCTTGCATTATAGCAGATGGTGTCTCTGTCCCCTGGCTTGCCAGACTTTCCATGCTCCAGCAACATTCTTCAACTCACCCTGCATGATTACCCATGCTTTCCCATGCAATTTGAGATGTATAATTCCTCCATTATATCCTGGGTCTGGCATGGGGCCCTTTTTGGTACCCTTCCCACAGGAAACATCAGTGGACATCTTCACAAGGTACCGAAATTGCCCAAGTTGATTTCTGTCAATACAGGCAGCACTGTCTGCCCTCAAAGATCCATCTGGATTGCAGAGCTCCTCAAATTAACATAAACAGTGCACCCAGCTATCTTGTGAAGGAAACTTACTTCTGCCACCTGTATCTGTGATCTCATCTCTTTAAGTATGATCCAAAAATCCTAAAGCTCCTAGCTACAGGTGATAATGGTGATAGAGACTAAGTGGTAAAACAGGAGCTACATCCTATGATTCAGCTCTTGCAACATTACAGTTTTATACAACTACTGCAGTACTTCTGTCTGTATACCCAACTGCTGAATAACCCCCTGATCCCCTCTTCCTTCATTCTTCATTAAGGCTGTCTAGATATACTCCTCCAAATAAATGAGGTAGTGGCACTCCAATCAGCTGCAGCCAACTACCCTCTCTTTTTCCAGTATAAAGCATGAGTTCTGAATTGTAGGCAATGAATTTTTTTATCCAAGCCACTTCATATTCAGTGATAAACTGTCCCAGATACACACTTGAGACCACAGTCACTTGACAGTAACAGGGAATCGCCTTCAAAGAAGAAAAATCCATCACTCACTCTACCCTCCAATGGACACTCCCAAATGTTGGCTGCACCTTGCTATCTTGGCTATAAAAAACAAGCAGGAGTGGTAACAAGACACCCTTCTGGCAGAGTTTGGTGCTCACTTTGAGCATATCTGACTTAATGCCAAGAATATAGACACAGGCCTCACCTTTTAAACAGAGGGAAAAAGTGTCATGAAGTAGTGGCCCTGGGACACAGTACTGCCGTGCTGCTTTACAAAACATTTAAGGGTTCATTGCCATATGCTTTCACTTGGCACACAAAACACATATAGGCAGTACTGGCTAACTCCCACAACCGCTGTAATATACATGTAAAGACACAGAGTTGATCCAGTGTTCAGTGACAGGCAACCTGTTCTGGCCTAAAATAATAAACAACAAAATCACAAAGTAAAATAAATAAAATAAACAACAGGTTAGACAGAAATTCCACCTTTAATGGAGCAGCCTCAGTCTCTAGCACCTTGGCTTACAAAAAGCCTTCCAGGAGTCTGGAAAAAAGCCTGTACTGGTCTCCCTGAACCAGAGGTTCAACTGCTGGATGAAGCCTCTTTTCCAGCACCCTGGGATAAAGCTTTCCCAAGAAAGCTGAGAAATAATCCCTGTATAATTGGAACACAGTATCACTGGGCCCTTTGGAAAATGAGGACCACTAAACCCCAGTTTGCCAATCTGCATGTACTGCTCCAGCCTTCTATGCAACACTGAAAAGGTATGCAAATCAGCGCATTCCAAAAGCATTGCATGCCTTCAACCTTTCCAGTAGGATATCATTCACTTCCGCTGTCTTTCTACATTGGAACTACTTAATTGCCACAGGAGCTTCATCTAAAGAAGTAGATCCAATCCCACCATCAGCTTCTGCCATTGCCTCCTAAGAGAAGGACATGTTCACCATTCTCTGGAGTTGCTGAGAATGCTCTTTCTACTTCCAAACAATGTGCCCAGTTGAGGTCAGTATTTCTCTATGCTTTGCTGGGAACAGCTTGAGTAATGTCCTCTCCCTCTAAGAGTCATGAGATGGTTTGGCAGAACCTCTTTTTAAGTCATTTTCATGAATTTCCAAAGTCCTCTCACATCCAGGCCTTCACTTTAGTGACAAACACAGCTGCTTCCCTCCTGCTATGTCAGTACTTATCAGTTAGTTCTGGACAACCCCTACTTATAAAGAGTACAGTGTTTCTTTGACATAATGGTTTTGCCCACTATTGGTGTCCACCAATGGGCCCTCGAGTTAACTCCTGGACAAGTCATGTCCATATTTTGGTCTCAATTCCTTGCCACTATCTCACCTACTGACATCCTGAATAGTACTCATTCATATTCTATATACCTGAACTCTTCTTTGCATGGGTGGGGTGTGGAAGGTGCTTTGCTCCATAGAAAAACAAAACTTGGATTCTGCTGCTTCTGTATGGAAACAGAATTTTACTAAATGATTGCTGCATTGCTATTCCAGGCACAAAACAAAGTGTGCTGTAACAAACAGCGACATCACCATGATGGCTGAAACATTCAATCTACTTACCTTACTGAAAAACATAGTCCTAAGGATGCTTCTGTGGTACCACATAACTGAGTGTCTTCTGTTAAAATGCCCTAACAGGTATAATGCAAAAATAACTGTATGAACATGCCATGAAGCAGAATTCAGACTGTCAGTGAAAAGATTAACAAAAATGATAATCAGTAATCATTATTTAATTAAATCTGGGGCAGGGTGTGCACTATATCTTCCAATGACATAGACAGAACCTGCTAAGACTAAGAATGGATGGGTATAACATTATAACCTGTATTAAAGTATGCAAGGTGTTCAGATGCATACTGATGACTGACATTAGAGGATGTATTAATACCTGTCACATTTCTAAACCAGTACACTCTTTCATCTGGGAATGGTGACAACAGTTTGTATTGTACTTCAGCTGCATAATCCTTTATGATGCCTTTACAATCACCCTTCCTCCAAATGTTCTTCCTTTCAAGTGCAGTCCACCCTTCTAACTGCCGGACTTCCTGTCCTTTGCAAATAGCTCCTGCTCTGTATACTACTGATGCCCTTATATGCAGTTTAAGATTATCACTCATGTGACTCTGCTTATCCCCCCTCCTTTCATGCAGGAAGTATGTATCTGGATTTTTCAGAAACCAGTAGCTTGTCAAACATCCATCCCTGCAACATTTACTTCTCAGTCTGGCAATGCAGTCACTGCACAAACTAATATGATCTTTCTGCATGAAAGTACAGTATCGACCATAACTTTCCTATGGAAACAGTGGGATATGCATCACAATCATTTTGCATATCCTGTGCATCCCAGTATTATTCACTTTGATGCATCCTGGCATTTTATGCACCCTAAGCATCCCGACATACTGTCCGACACATCCTATACATTCCAGAACACCTTTGAAAAAAAAAAAAAACATTTTCCAGAATTCTGCTGGCATACCATATGCATCCCTGTATTCTGGTATCGTACTGTGTATGTTCCAGCACTCACATGAGATATTATATTGCCTTTGACCTATGACCTATAACCTCAGTGATTGCCAAGATGATTGCACTGACTTCCTTCTGCTCAGCCACTATTGCTACCTGTACACCTGCAACACACCTGGCTTACAGTGTGCAGCTTTGGCTCCCCATGTTAAACCTCACTTCTCACATTTGTGCCCACACATCCAAGTTTGCAATGTAATCTGCCATCCTCATATGGAGTCTAGTCCCATCCTCCTGTGATCAGGAAAAAGGTTCTGTCCCTTTCTACTGCAACATCTCCACAGAAGGCCCAATTCCAACACATTTAGCTCATTATAACCCTCATATCACCCAGCATGATGGACTCTGCTTGAAGATGTTTTTTTTCAATTTGGAAATAGATGATTCTATTCCAGTGTTTTCTAGACTGCTTAATGACCATTCTGATGAAGCATACTGACCCGCTTCTCAAAGACCAGCTCGGCAATGTCAAAACCATCTCAGCTGCTAGAGACTTTTCCATTAATCAGGTGTTTAAAAAGCATCTCCAAGCTTGTATATTGATGATACAGTGGGATAAAGCCCTGTTTTTGGATCCAGTGACCCAAGTTCCGAAAGTGGCTTGATGGCACAGGCAGGCAGGATGGGTGTACCCAAACTATGGAGAGGGGGGCACATGCACACAGGTTGGTAACCCTCTTCTAGACTAGATAAGTAACTGTGCAATGCTGCCTCTGGGTGGCAGTCTTTCTGATGTTAGTCCCTTCAGGAAGTGAGGGGTGATGCAGCACTGACAGCCTTTGTATATCCTGTCACTGACAGCAAGCAAGGGAATAGGGCAAAAAAATGGAAAAAATGC
Source organism: Protopterus annectens (assembly GCF_019279795.1). Taxonomy (NCBI): domain Eukaryota; kingdom Metazoa; phylum Chordata; order Ceratodontiformes; family Protopteridae; genus Protopterus; species Protopterus annectens. The sequence continues at coordinate 1,815,829,241 of NC_056741.1, read as the reverse complement.
AAACCACCCCAGTGGCTATTGAAACAAATGACCCTCTCTTCTCATTCTCATGATTACTGCTGAGAGAATGATGATCAGCAGGCAGTGGGTGCTAAAACATACAAACAAATCTCAAAAGCTTAAATAGCAGGATCTTACTTTGTTACCCCAGGCAGATGGAGGTTAATCTTTCATCTGTTCTTAATGAAAACAAGCAATTCTATTACCTTTCCAGTCACAGTTATCATGGTTGAAAGGATGTCAGTTAATTGTTACCTTGCTGTCCATCTACAACTGAACTACATCTGTTTTTTTTTCTCGCTCTCTGAGTAGACTTTACCCACATTTTTGTTTGTCTGTCAGCTGTCTACATAGATTAATCCCTCTCAGATACTTTTTAGTTACAACCTGAGCTACAACAGAAAGGATAAATACAGAATTTATATGTACAGTTATATATCACAGGTAATGATGCAGTATCTTTTTCAATGTTACTTCTCTCTTTTATATACGTTAGCCTTTGTCTATTTCTAATAAATATATATTAAATGCATATTTGTATATTATAGTATTTTTCATATATATTTTTTCTGTTTTACAATATATTTAAATATTTATTACATGCATATATATTTTTGCTGTTTTACAATATACAACTCATACATATGTTTAAATATTTATTACATTCATACCCTTCAACATAAACTTTATAATTATATTACTTAGTCAAAAAGAATTAAATTTTTTTACATATATTTTTTTACTAGTTGCAAATAGATTAGATGAACATATGAGTATAATTGTCATTTGTGACCTATTAAGACAGGCAGTCAACAATAATTTTTATATGTAACGTTTTTTACAGGTAACGAATTTATATACATTTTTGTATATACTCATTTATATATTATTAGCAACACTCATTATATTATATATAGGAATGCAAATTTATATTTGATACAATCATAAGATATCTTAAAATAGTCAGGTAAATATGATTTCATTTTATGTACTTATCTTTAATATATAATATGTGTATATATATATATATATATATATATATATATACTTCATAGTTAGTATGAGTATTTTACAACCAGTATATGTCTTCCTGTGATTTTTAGGATTAGACTGGGGACTTGACGACTAATAGCTTAAGGTGCATTAATAGATTATGGTATTAATGTGTGAATTTTATTATTCATTCATTTTGGCAACTGTTATTCCTTCTCCGTGCTCTGGTTTTAGATATTTTACTACAAATCCATCTGAGCAATTTACTTACTGCATCATATGCAGTTTTTCTATGCAGTGTCATGTTGAGCATGTGGTTTTTACACTCAGGGAACTTGATGTTTTTCTCCCGTTTTTATTAATTTTTTGAATTATGCACCATTAATATATAGCTTTGTTATAAGGACACATCATGCATGACAATACTTTTTTCATATTCTGACCTGTCTCTAAAAATTGATCTTAGTTAATAAGTCAGATTAACAGAACCTACATTTAATGTATATTTGTATACACACAGTGTTATAACCCATATATCTGGTATAAAATACATATTTTTAGGAAACTCTTTGTTTCCACCAAAATATATATGGTTTTGGTTTTGATGAAGTTTTGAGCAATATAATTTAGTTGAGTGATATATCATATAATGGAATACGTGGATTGTTTTCATACAAGATGGTGACAAGCTTCATTTGAATTTCTGACTATTTTAGATGGTACAGGTTCGATAGATTTCTGGTACCTTATAAAACAATTCTTTTGGTATGTTCATATGAATCTGCTGCTTGACATGAACTATAATTTTTTAAAAAACGGCAAGCAGATTCTAGTTCACATATATTGTACTTACATCTCACATTGTACTCAGCACTAACAGCAGCGCTGAGTTCTTTTGAAATGAATATCCCAATACAATGATTTATTATAAACAAGCTGGTTGCTTTTTACCGAATTTATTTTATTTCATTACATTTTACTGATGTGTTTATGACAAGGAAGTGTTTGAAAGCACAATGAGTCTATAGGATGGGTCGGACCATAATTTTCATTTTGTTGTTTTTTAAAAGCTTTTTTAAATGTACTTAAATTTCCTTTTTAGGCTAATGCCGTAATATGGATATACGGCTTATAAATGTGATTCACTTTTATTGGTAAACGCAGCCATTTCTTATGTGCTCAGTATATACTGTTTCTATAACAACTGAAAGACGAGTATAATTAAACAATTAGGCAATGATCATAATTGAATTATTTTTTGGCTTGCGCGCCAAAATGTTTCATATAAAATAATAGTGTTTTTAGTGTTAAAATACATCTGAAGAAGCGTAGTTAGCTACGCGAAAGCGCTTGTGTTTTATGTTCAAATAAAGAGATACTTCGTTTGTGATAATCCATCTCCTGTGGTGATTCCTGTCTGGATCTGCAATTATTATTTTTCACGTCTTTCCAGGAGGGGTCTTTGTTTACCTGCAACAGTTCGTTGGATATTTTTCTGTTTGTGTTTGCTGTTTGCGGGTTTAACTCATGGAGCAGATTGACATTGAACTAGATTTCCATCCAGAGACGAGGACAACTACATTACCGGCTTGGGATTCACTCAAGCACTGTACAGAGAATCCTTTATTGACTCTGGAATTGACGAACAATGCAACCACATTACCATCAACTCCTAACAGTGAGAGTGTTACTGAGTTTAATAGACTTTGTAAACTGTTCCAGGATGATTTATACCAATTACAAAGGTACGCATGGCAAAGACTGCATCTAGAAGCATGTATTCATTTTAAAATAGTGCCTAGAGGCATGCGCATTTTTTGTATGCCTTCCTATGGGGATAGTCATCCCACTTTATTGAGAAAATGGCAAGACCTTAATATACAACTTGGCTTTAGCTATATTAAACTTTTACTTGAATATTTTGCACCTCTTGAAACTGATTTAAGGAATAAAATTGATTTACAACATAAAGTTATTTCTGAGCGTTTCAAGACAGAATACTTTACTAAAAGGCTTGACAATGTGTGGACACAGGTTCATTCATTTAGTGAACGACTGAAGCAAGTAAAGCATAAAAAACTTGTAAGGGATGCTAATGATTTTGCTCTTGGTCAAGTCTTTTTATGGCCAAGTACCGAAAATGTACGCATGCAGGCAACACCAAATACAGATAATCGAGCAAATATACCAAATTTCTCTACCTCAACACAGGGAAACTTTAATACTGACATTAATACAGCTTCTTCTTCTATTTCTCAAACCAACAAGTTGGTGAATAATGACATACTGCTCAATAGTTTTACTTCCAACCTTTCCAATGATGCAAATCTTGCTAGTGACACACCCCCTCCTAATCAACAAGCAGCTAAAGCATTTATTCTGGCAGGTGCTAAACCTAAAGATACAGCCCCTGCTACTAACTGTTTTTTACCATTTCCGGTGAAGCAACAACCAGGATGGAGAGGCCGGTCCAACAGCAGGGGGCCACGAAAAAGAAAGGGCTCCGAAGAAAAGTATACAACCACAAGGAAACAGAGAAATTGAACTCTTTAGTACATAATATATCTGACTTTGCTCTGTCTGAATCTGATGTTTCGTTATTAGATAAAGGACTTAATTTTATACCCTCTCAGACCAGTCACTTGAATGATGTTTTAATTGACTTAAGATTATTTTGTCGTAATGTGTCTCTGAAAATTCTCTTTAAAAATAACAGTGCTTTAGATACTGAAGCTTTAAAAATTTTTTTTAGAAATAAAAGTAGCTTTATACCCTTTATGCCACATAATGTAGAAAGCTTTCTGAAAATATGTGAGAAAGATTTTTATGAATGGTTTGCCTTGAATAAGAAAAGATGTAGTTTTTTCAATGTTACTAAAGCAGAACAAGATTCCCTTTATGCTTTAAAAAGGAATACCAATGTTACCATTAAGCCAGCTGACAAAGGTGGGGCAGTGGTTATCATGAACTCCTTAGACTATATTAATACTATGACCAGTCTTTTATCAGATGATATAGTTTATGAAATGGTTACTCCAGATATTGTTAAAAAAATTATTAAAACTGTACAAACTGACATATATGATCTTTTGATGTGCGGTCAGATAAGCTGTGAGTTATAGGAGTATTTTCTTATAGAATTTCCTACGACTCCTATAATCAAACGCCTACCTAAGATACACAAGAATATTTATCCAGTACCTATGAGACCTATAGTCTCCGGTGAATGATGGATAACCTCTACCATCTCTTCCTTTGTAGAAAGCCTTCTCAGACCTCTGGTAAATAACATTCCTAACATCCTTAGAGACTCATATCAACTGATAGAATTTTTGACAGATTTTGAATTGGATAGATTGGACACAGAGTTTCTGCTTGTTACCATGGATGTGAAAGATCTATTTACTTGTATCCCTAATGACCTAGGGCTCCAAGCCATTAGAGAGATACTTGTTACGCTGTCTCAATATAGTAATAATAGACAAATCTTGATTAATTATCTACTAGAATTAGTACTTAATAACAATATTTTTTTATTTCAGAATAAACATTATTTACAGAAATGGGGGGTTGCCATGGGCACCCTCTGTGCCAATAGTTACGCTAATCTTGTAGTTTATAATTGGGAGCGCAACTATTTATTCAAACATGCACAATTCAGCAGAATAAAATTATATAAGAGATTTGTGGATGACGTTCTTTTTGTCTGGGAAGGTACAGAGGCAGAATGTATTAGTTTTATTAAAGAACTAGAAACTACTACTTCTTTCCTAAGGTTCACCATAGAGACTTCTCATTTTCAGGTACATTATTTAGATTTGACACTAAAGTTTTGTGGAAGTAAGATTGTTACTTCATTATATAGGAAACCTACCTGGAGGAATACACTACTTCGATATGAAAGCATGCATCCCAGGTTCACTTTCAAAGGGATTATATCTAGTCAAATGCACAGAATATCTAGGATATGCAGTGACAGTAATCATTTACAATCAGAACTTAATGAACTTGAGATTTTGTTTAGAGAGAGAGGCTATCCTGCAAAATTAATCACCGAATGTAAACAGAAAATTGTTAAAAATATGAATAATGGACCTTACATTTTAGACAATCACATGAGGAAAGTGTCTGAACTAACGGTAAATAAAAGAGGGAAATTCAATGATAAATTAACTTATGTCACTAAATACACCAGTGATGTCACCAGCCTTAACAGAATTATTAACAGAAACTGAAATATTCTAATAATGGATCCATTTACTAAGACTATAGTAGGTGATTACCCTAGGTTTAGTTACAGGACTTGTAATAATTTAAAACAGCTACTCTGTCTAGAGAGGACTTTTCCATACAGTGTTGGAGCAAGCATTGTACAGGGCACATTCCCATGTGGTCGTTGTCATATGTGCCCATATATATCTAAGAACATCAGTTTTTCACATCCAGAAGGTTTCTTTACGTTTACACCAAAAGTTTACAGTGATTGTAATAGTGTCAATTTAATTTACCTAGCAACTTGTGACAACTGTGAAGTATTTTATGTAGGTCTAACCAAGAGGAGACTTCGTGACAGGATTTATAATCACTGTTACAATATCAAGAAAGGGCATGAGTGTAATGCCTTAGCTAAGCACATAATTGAATATAAAACTCACACCTTTAGTTTTAAAGTCTTGGAGATAGTGGCTTTAAACCATAGAGAAGGTGATAATAGCAATCATTTGGCCATTAATGAATTGAAGTGGATTTTTACTCTGAAAGCACATATTTATCCTGGCATTAATCAATTTGTATCCATTAAACCCATTCTAAATAACAGGAAATTATAATATGAATTTTTATAGGTTTTATATTTACATGTTAATTAATTTAATTAGGCTTCATTTTTTCTATTTTTCGATTTTTTGATTTTTTGATATTCAGTGAGTTATTATTAGTTTCTTTCCATATTATGCTTTTTAATAATACAAAATATATTAAATGCATATTTGTATATTATAGTATTTTTCATATATATTTTTTCTGTTTTACAATATATTTAAATATTTATTACATTCATATATATTTTTTCTGTTTTACAATATATTTAAATATTTATTACATTCATACCCTTCAACATAAACTTTATAATTATATTACTTAGTCAAAAAGAATTCAGTTTTTTTATATATATTTTTTTACTAGTTGCAAATAGTTTAGATGAACATATGAGTATAATTGTCATTTGTGACCTATTAAGATCGCAACGGGTTTTTTTATATGTAACGTTTTTTACAGGTAACGAATTTATATACATTTTTGTATATACTCATTTATATATTATTAGCCTCCAATATATACTCAAAAAATTTAATAACACTCATTATATTATATATAGGAATGCAAATTTATATTTGATACAATCATAAGATATCTTAAAATAGTCAGGTAAATATGATTTCATTTTATGTACTTATCTTTAATATATAATATGTGTATATATATATATATATATATATATATATATATATATATATATATATATATATATATACTTCATAGTTAGTATGAGTATCTTACAACCAGTATATGTCTTCCTGTGATTTTTAGGATTAGACTGGGGACTTCGGCTACTAATACGCTAAGGCACATTAATAGATTATGGTATTAATGCGTGAATTTTATTATTCATTCATTTTGGCAACTGTTATTCCTTCTCTGTGCTCTGGTTTTAGATATTTTACTACAAATCTATCTGAGCAATTTACTTACTGCATCATATGCAGTTTTTCTATGCAGTGTCATGCTGAGCATGTGGTTTTTACACTCAGGGAACTTGATGTTTTTCCCCCGTTTTTATTAATTTTTTGAATTATGCACCGTTAATATATAGCTTTGTTATAAGGACACATCATGCATAACGATACTTTTTTCATATTCTGACCTGTCTCTAAAAATTGATCTTAGTTAATAAGTCAGATTAACAGAACCTACATTTAATGTATATTTGTATACACACAGTGTTATAACCCATATATCTGGTATAAAATACATATTTTTTAGGAAACTCTTTGTTTCCACCAAAATATATATGGTTTTGGTTTTGATGAAGTTTTGAGCAATATAATTTAGTTGAGTGATATATCATATAATGGGATACGTGGATTGTTTTCATACAAGATGGTGACAAGCTTCATTTGAATTTCCGACTATTTTAGATGGTACAGGTTCGATAGATTTCTGGTACCTTATAAAACAATTCTTTTGGTATGTTCATAAGAATCTGCTGCTTGACATGAACTATAATTTTTTAAAAAACGGCAAGCAGATTCTAGTTCACATATATTGTACTTACATCTCACATTGTACTCAGCATAACAGCAGCGCTGAGTTCTTTTGAAATGAATATCCCAATACAATGATTTATTATAAACAAGCTGGTTGCTTTTTACCGAATTTATTTTATTTTATTACATATTACTGATGCGTTTATGACAAGGAATTGTTTGAAAGTACAATGAGTCTATAGGATGGGTCGGACCATAATTTTCATTTTGTTGTTTTTTAAAGGCTTTTTTAAATGTACTTAAATTTCCTTTTTAGGCTAATGCCGTAATATGGATATAGGGCTTATAAATGTGATTCACTTTTATTGGTAAACGCAGCCATTTCTTATGTGCTCAGTATATACTGTTTCTATAACAACTGAAAGAGAAGTATAATTAAACAATTAGGCAATGATCATAATTGAATTATTTTTTGGCTTGCGTGCCAAAATGTTTCATATAAAATAATAGTGTTTTTAGTGTTAAAATACATCTGAAGAAGTGTAGTTAGCTACGCGAAAGCGCTTGTGTTTTATGTTCAAATAAAGAGATACTTCGTTTGTGATAATCCATCTCCTGTGGTGATTCCTGTCTGGATCTGCAATTATTATTTACATTAATTATGTAAAGCCTTTTCTATCATGTATGTACACCTACCTATATTTTGCATTCTTTCTAAAATCATACAACTCATACATATGTCAAAACTGGTTTTAAATGTGGAGCTTTTCTTCCTGGACCTCTGCTGAAAAAGAGTTTTATCCCAGTTTGATTTTCCAGGTAAACAAAGATAGATAGATAGATAGATAGATAGATAGATAGATAGATAGATAGATAGACAGATATATAGATAGACAGACAAATAGACAGGCAGTCAACAAAAAATAATAGTCATTCCTATTTGCCAGAAACCACACACAATGTACGTGAACTATGCAAGCCCTATGTACATCTGCATCTTGTTAAATATTGGAAGCATGAGTCCTAGACCTCACATACTATATCTGCATGTGGTGGGAAGATTTGTTCATAACAGTCAGGAACGGCCTTAGGTCAACTGGTGCCCTACGTAAAAGGGCAACATGGCACCCACCACCACACCACCCCCATCCTGGTCTACCTACACCAAATAAATACTGGAAAAGTGCCCCTACTAAAGCGGCGCCCTAGGCGGCCGCTTAGTTGGCCTATGCCTAAGGCTGGCTATGATAACAGTGGATTTTACAGAGCGAGCAAACTTAGATTGGATGATTTAACAGCAGAGAAGCAAGTAGACAAGTACAGGTTTAATTAACAGTAGATGTGAGTGAATGTGTCTGAGAGTCAGCGCATGTGAGAGTAAGCACATGTTAGAGCATGTGAGACTGAGCATGAGCTATAGCACTTGTGAACATAAGTGATAGAATGTGTGAGAGTGAGCATGAGCGATAGCAAATGGGAGCATGCAAAAGTCAGCAGGAGTGTGCCTGTGAGACTGTGTGTGCCTGTGATAGTGAGCATGCATGGGTGCAAGTGTAAGAGCAAGCGTGCAAGTGTATCACTCATAAGTGAGCATGAGAGTGAGCACGTATGAGTGTGAGTGAGCCTAAGAGCATGATTATGAGTGTAAGTGCATGACAGTGAGCATGCATGAGTGACAAGTGTGAGAATGAGTGTGAGCCTGCACAAGATCGTGTGCACAAGCATGTGAGTGTGTGTGTGAGCGAGAATGAGCATGAGTGTGTGAGACAGGTTGAGAGTGACAGTGTGTGTGTGTGTGTGTGTGTGTGTGTGATATATACACACATATATAGATATATATAAATATATATATATATATATATATATATATATAGGGTCTATATAGAAAAGCGAACGCTAATTCGTCGACCCCTTTTAAGTGAAAGCTTACAATCTCGAACACCCAGAACAGCGATTTTTTTCACAGGACAAAAAAAAAAATCGCTGGACCGGTTTCGGGAGTTCGCCATTTCCTCCACTGTGGTGCGATCTTGGAGTTGGTACATTTAAGTAGGGGGGGTGTGGGAGGCACAGCCCCAACATTGGGGGGGGTGGGGGCTAAGCCCCCCACATTATGTAATGTTTTAAGTTTTTTTTTTTTTTTTTGTGGAACAGCGATTTTTTCCCTGGGAAAAAAATCGCTGTTCCGGGTGTTCGAGATTTTAAGCTTTCACTTAAAAGGGGTCGATGAATTAGCATTTTATATATATATATATATATATATATATATATATATATATATATATATATATAAAATGCCCCAACTGACTTTGCTCAGAGTCAAACCCTGAACTTTAACTATAGGGAGGTAAGGACCTTAACCCACCAGGCCTCCTTTGGTATATATGTATTTTTTTAAATCACTGAGATTGCAGTCTACAAATGTCAGTTATAGGGTTTTATAGTTCATAGTTAATGTTAGTGGTGCAACTGGTAGCACAATTGCCTTTGGTGCGGAAAGCTGTGGGTTCTATTCCCACACCAGCTAGATCAACTGCTGATAATACAGTGCAATATAAGGGGGGGAGGGTTGTCATTTGGATGAGATGTTAAGCAGAGGTCCTTTCTGCTTGAGTTGGTGGTACCTCTAAAAAATGGTAGGAGAAATTTCCTAATGCCCTACTCAAATTTTCCCTAGTAGTTTATATACAACCTTGGGTCTTCTGTGAAAACACCACTAGACTAGTGGGACAAACCCAGTTAACATATGATAAATAAAAACATAAAATAAATAAATAAATGCTGATGCAAAACCTGTTAACTTTTCAAGTGATTTAGAATAATCTGCTCTTATCTATTTCCAATTTTGCAGAACATTTGCCTCATATTACCGTCCTGCTCTTGAGCAAGTCAGTTAAGCAAATGGTACTTTTGAGCAAATGGAAATTTGGGCTAGGCTTTTTAATGGACCCCTTGACAGCAAACCTAGGTACTACCTATGGCCTATAATAATTATGATGTAACAGAAGGAAATTTTAGTAAACAAGAGCATCATCAGACATGAGCCATGTTCTTTGTATGGAATCCTTGGGTTCCTTGTTCTGTTGAATTTTGAGTGTGTCGATTTAGCTGTGAGTAAATTGGACAACATGAAGTCCTGAAGTTTAATGTTAAAATTTTAACTATGAATACAACTTTAATTTAACTTCTTTTTTGCACGCAGGCAGGTATGGAATACACACTGTCTTGCATTTAATTCAGATGAGTTAGGCTGTGAGCCAATAAAGAGTTGCTTCTCGTAGTATATGGTTTGATTATCTCAGCCTACATTTGTCTTCTATGTGACTACCAAGTTACTTCACCAGGCAGTACTCTTGGACTGCTCCTGAAATGGGACACCTGAGTCTAGCAGGCTGTCCCAGGCTATTAGCAAATGCATTACACATTGCATTATAATAGCAGCAGTTTGAATGGCCTTTTATGGTTAACATGTTCTGAAATGGATGCTTTGGTCATTATTAGTTCTTATATTTTGTTTACTTACCAGAAAAATGTTCAAAACTGCAAATTTAGAATGCACTCTTAGCATACCTCTCAACCTCAGCGCAAATAATCTGAACAACTCCAACATAATGGGGAACAAAAGATCCAAAATAGGGACAGATTTTAAATATTGCTCTTATAAACATAGAAAGTTGCTAAAATAACATGATTTGTCTTAGCATGCATTTTTTCTGAGGGATATGAAGTCTGAAACTCAAATATATGTAATTGTTTAATGACTTCAGTCCTCAGATTATCCCAGTGATTTGCCAGAGGATCACAAATTTTATGAGGAACAAACTAAAAATATGATGCAAAAATCTGGACATTCTGCAAAAATCTGGACAGTTGAGAGATATGACAACAATCTTTGCTGCATTAAACAAGAAATACAGTTTAAAACAACAAGGAAGGTGAATCAAACACATGGATTTATACTTGGCTTAAAATGGGTGCAGGACCCATGGTTTAAAAGCAAGCCAGGACCCAAAATACACTTAATCAGTCCCTGGCCAGATGCATTTTCAACAAATGTGAGTTTCAATGGAAGATAAGCATACTGTTGTTCATGGTAAGTCTGCTCTCAATGTGAATCTATTTTGATTTGTTTAGCAAGGACCATTAGTGTTTGTGCTATAAAATTTTAAATAATGTTTTAAATTAAATCCCAGTCTCCATAATCATTGTAAAAGTAAAGAAGAAAATACTATGCCTGAAGAGTGTTTATTGTAATTTGGGAGAGAGAGAGCAAAGTAATGGGACATTGGAATGGCTGCGTGGGGGGGGTCAGCCATTACTCCACCTAGGGCCCCATTTGACCATGACCCGGCTATGGTACTGTGTACCAGTAAATCAATTCAGCATTACTGCAGACTCTCTCTACTCCCTCAAAAGTCTGGAACGAAATCCCTACATGCTTAAGACAGACAGATAGGTTAACAGATTGAAAACTTTGCTTAAGCAGAAACTAAATCAATGCTGCTTCTGCTATTCCTGCTCACATGGCTAGGTCGTCTCATCTTCTCCCCTTCACCACCATACCTCTCAACCTCTTAGCACAAAATATCTCGGCAAAGCCCGTCAGAATGGGGGGATAAAGACCCAAAAATAGAGACAGATTTTAAATATTGCTCTTATAAATTTAAAAAGTTGCTAGAATAACAGGATTTGTCTTAGGATGCATTTTCTGAAGGATATGAATTCTGAAACACAAATGAATATCATAATTTAGTGACAACAAACCTCAGATCACTCTAGTGATTTGTCAGAAAAATCACAAATTTAATGAGGAACAGACCAAAAATATAGGGAAAAAATCTGGACGTTCAGCAAAAATCTGTACAGTTGAGAGGTACGAGTCCACCACCACCATCATCATCTCCCTTTTCCCCATTTTCTGCATAGAATCAGAGTGTCATGTGAACTGTCACCATCTCTCTCGCTCTATCTCTAGTCAATGCCTACCTTCTTTGATACTCATACCTGTCTGTGGCAGGTCTTCTCTTACACAACCTATCCACTTCTTTGCTGGATGCCCTCATGTCCTCTTGCCTTCTTCCAGTTTCTTCTTCACCAGATAGTCTTCTGTTTTTCTGCACATGTGCCTGAACCACTGTTATCTGTTCTTTTTGTCCTTTTCTGCAACTGGAGCTACTTTGGCTTCTGCTCTGATGTCTTCATTTCTGCACCTGTCCCACAGTGTGCATCCTACCACCTGTCTCAGGCACTTCTTCACCATCACCTCTAGCTTCCTCGGCTGCTCTGCCTTTACTGCCCACATTTCAGAAGTTTACAGAAGTACTGGTCATGCCACTGTTTTGTACACCTTCCTTTTCAGCTTCTTTGGTATTCTTCTGTCACACACTACCCCACACATTCTGTGCCAGTTGACTGTAGCTCCTCTGATTCTAGGTTTGACCTCCTCATTCAAACTTTCCTTCTCCTCAACCATCCCTTCCAGAAAATTGAAGCTGTTAACCTGTACCACTATTTTCCCTTCTATCTCAATTCTCAACTTCTTCTGACTTCCCCCATTTGCCGCTATTACAACTGTTTTATCTGTACTCAGTTTCATCCCATGTGCCTGCACTTTTGCATTCCATTCCCCTATCCTTTGCTTAAGTTCTTGCCAACAGTCTCATGTAATGCCACATCATCTGCATACAGGAACTTCATTGATCTGCCCCCTCCAGCCTGTTTGCTAATATTGTCCATCACCAGTATGAATGGCAGTGGGCTCAGAGCTGATCCCTGATGCACACCTTCTCCCACTGGGAACCCCTCTGTGAGGCTGAACACTGTCTGTACTTGAGTCATTGGGATCTTGTACATATTCTGCACTAATTCTACCAATGTTTCTGGGACTTCAAAAAATGCAGGACGGTCCAAATCAGTTTACTTGGGACCTTATCATATGCTTTCTCTAAGTCTATGAATGCCCAACTGGACATTTTCCTAACCTCTATCATCTTCTTGACTAAATGTCTCACTGAAAACATCAGGTCAGTTGTGCTGCATCTTGATCTGAATCCAAACTGCTTGTCTCCATCTTTCTTTCTACTGCTCTGCTTAGTAATTTGTCAGTCATCCTCTCCAGGACTTTCATGCAGTTGTGAATTCCGAACACCGGCACTAGTATGCTGAATTTTCCTTAGTGCTGTTTTTACTTCTTCTGTGATGGGCTCCTCCTCCCCTTTCATCCTAGACTGTGTCTGGAGCAGTGCAGCTACTGTGGGATTTTCTTCATTCAGAAGCTGCTGAAAGTACTCCTTCCGTCTGTACTTGAAGTACTGTGGACTGGTGAGAAGATTTCTTATGAAGGGTGTCTGACTATCTTCTTTATCTTTCTGTATTTGGCTTGCAACCTGACATAGTTTCTTTGTGCCATCTACTGATTACTTTCCAGAGAATGGTACAGTGTATCTGATGCCTTGTTCTTTGCTACTGCAGCTCCTCTCTTAGCCTCTTTTTTAGCCAGCCAGTATTCCTTCCTAACCTGGTTCATCTTTTCTATCTCACACTTTTTCCTGCACTACTCCTTTCTTTTGATGACTTCCAGGACTTCTGCATTCCACCACCAGCTTTCATTATGTACCTTTTCTCCATACCTGACTCAGTCGCATATCTGTTTCTGTAGTCCTCACACATTGTTTTGAGGCTCTGACATTCTTCAGCTTATCCTGTTTCCTCTTCTTGAGGTGCTAGAGCCCTGAGTAATGTCTTAAACTGTTGTGGTTACAGTCCAATCAACTTCCAGGTCTTCAGCCTGATTTCTGTTAACCTTATAGTATTCTCTGACGAGCTGATTGTGGCAACCATCAGTTTGTGCTGTGTGAAGCATTAACTATCAAGGTGCTGCTTATGGTGCTGGAACCAAAGTCTTCTTAAGATACTAAGGTCTTGCTGGCTGGATTCTGCTGAAATCAAAGTCTAGTTATAATTGCATTCACAGTCTGTTGCCCACAGAAACTTGCAGAATATACACCGATGCAGCATCAAACTCTGTCATAAAAGCAGTAACCAATAAATAACTTTTTTATAACAAATCACACAAACTACTGTTACAGCTTCAGGTACTGTGCTACTTTACTTCTCAGACAGCATGGATGATTGGAGAAATACAATATTACCTCGGAACAAATGGGTGTTCCTGCACAAATATCTCTAACAATGTTATCTGCTATAGTCTCATATAGTGGTTTTACATCCTGTTTTTCTCCTTGGTATTCTATTTTGGTCTTTGTATGAAAACATCTGTTTGCCGGTCTTTGCAGAAAATATGTTTTCATCCTGTAGAGAAATAATACTGGTATTGTCTTTTAAGGAAACATCTTGTGCAAATGCTGACTTGATGAAAGCATATTCATTTAAACTTCTTTGCTTAAAAGTCATATAAAAAAAACATGTACAGATTGTTTTCCTGTTGTCCATTCTTTAAAGAAGCTGCATACATCCGTTTTTTTTTACATTTTGCTCTTACTGATAATGTGAAATGCATACATCCTGTTTTTCACATTTTTGCTCTTACTGACCATGTGAAATCCATACATGCTAAGTCAGCAAGAGGTCAGCTTTCTTGCTGACAGTGTGAAATGCATACGTTTTTGCTGATTCTGTAGGAAACATGTCCATTAAGCAAATTCCTTATTTTTCAAGCCACAGTCATTTAGTATGGATGCTAATCACATATTGCTAAACTCTATTTCTACATTTAAGCAAGCTTTATTTTATACCTTATTTATGTTACATATTTGTAGCAGAATTACTTTCAACCTTAATACCTTGTTAAGTATACTCTAACAATTCCCTCTTTTGTTTTATTTTAAATCAGGGATACAAATTCAGCATTATTTGATAATACTTTCTCATTATGACAATTAACAACAGTAACTTGACTAGCTCTTGTTAAGCAGACTTTAATACATGTAAATAATATGCAACCAAGCACTACAATAACAATAAAAGAAATTAAAAATATAATGATCTTTTCTGTCCACCCTGTAAATAGACTACTAAATTATTCACTCCAATCATCATTCCAGTTTTTTCTAGTATGTTGAGACACTTGCGCAATCACTTCTAAATGTGCTTTTACAGATTCTGTTTTGTCTGGAATAAATGTACAACATTGTTCTCCTATAAAAGCACATGTAAACCACTTGGGATGCTAGTATGTAATCTAATGGCATCCAATTTTGTAAAACCATTTATTTATTTTATTTATTTGCAATTTGATTACTGGGGAAGTCCACTGGGCCGAATTGACCCATTTTCAGTGGAGGCCTGGGGAGAAAAGCTCCAAGATGCATTATACAATTTAGATACAACTGATAGTTAATATTAAAGATATTATGTAGAATAGTTACTCATAAATGCATTCAATATCATGCATAGTTAAATTCATTAAGCTTGAAGGTAGGGATCATACAGTTTCATTTGAGGAAAACAGATATGGGTTAGGTGTGGAAACAGTTTATATACAAACCTTTTAATATAATGTAAATATGCTTTACATACACACATAAACAGTAGAATGCTATTTACAATATTTACAAGGTTAGGCTGTGTGAGGGTAGCTGTAGGAGTTGTTGAGAGCTTAGAGAGAATCTATAGAAATTGTTGAGAGCTTAGATAGGTTCATAGGAAGATAATTATAAGTTGTAGAGCTTGGGAACCAGAGCAAGTACCCCCTTGGATTAGGTTGGGTGAAGGCAGGTACATTTCCATTTAGTGGACAGGTGTTTGAATAGTTGCGTTTTGAAGTTTCCTGAGTTTGGTATGGTTCTTAGTGTGGAGGGAGGGGAATTCCATTTTTTGCCTAGTGAGAAAGATAGGAGAAGTTGACCAGCAGGACGTTTAGGTTTATGGATAGTAATTAAGTTCTGATTTTCAGATCTGAGAGCTCTGTTGGGTGTATAAGGGGGAAGGATGTTAGTTAGAGCAGGACATTTTGTTGGGTAAAATATGAGTCTATGTGCAGTAGTGAGCTGGAGATAGTCTAGGTAGTTTGGGAGTTCAAGCCAATTCAGGGATTCAGGGGTTAGGCAGTGATGGGTGGTATTTTTAGATTTAGAGGCAAATTTAGATATTTTGTAGTAGCAGTTTTCTATTTTATAGGTGATAGAGGAGGACAGGTTGTTTAGGAGAGGGGCTCCATATAATAAGGGAAGAAGAAGATAAGTTGAGGCCAGAGTTGGAGAGAAAGTGATTATTCCTATACAGCATACCTAGCTTTTGGTGGGTTTTCTTAATATTTTGTTGAATATGAATATCAAACTTGAGGTGTTCATCTACAGTAATGCCAAGTAGTTTGGCAGAGGGGACTACTTCTATAGGTGAGTTGGTTTGACTATAGACTTTGAAGTTGTTTTTATCATAGGAGAGGGTCTTTGTGGGAGGGAATAGTAGAATCTTTGATTTATTTGCATTGAGAGAGAAATGGTTTTGGCACATCCAGTTTTCAGTTGTTGAGAAAGCAGTTGGGTTTTAGTCAGCAATTCAGAGAGGTTTGAAGCAGAGCAGACTAAGGTTGAATGGTCTGTGTATTGAATGCTGTTAGCATCAGGAATAGCAGTGTGAAAGTTATTGATGAAGACGTTAAAAAGCATTGACCCAAGGATGGATCCCTGTGGTATGCCAGTTGGGGTAGGTAGGAAGGAAGAGATCGGGTTCTTCCATTTGACTGCCAGTGATCTGTCTGATAGATAACTGGAGAACCAGGATAAAGCATTATGTGAGAGATTAAGGTTTGAGAGATGACAGAGAAGGTGCTTGTGGGAAACAGTATCAAAGACTTTACACAGATCACGTAAAACAGTAGAAATTAAGTGGCCTGAATCTCAGGCTTGATTGACAGTTTCTAGGAAAGAGAGTAGAGCGGTCATTGTGCTATGGCCTGGACGGAAGTCATGCTGGGTAGGAGTGAGAAGGTTGTTTTGGGTCACGAAAGGCATAACTTGGAGGTGGATGCATTTTTCTAGGATTTTGGAGATTGGTGAGAGCAAAGCAATGGGGCGAAAGTTTGAGATGCTGGTATTTTTGCATCCTTTATGAAGAGGAAGAATATAAGCTGAGCACCAGAGTTTGGGGACATATGATTCTTTTATGGATTGGTTGATAATGATGCTGATTGGGAGAGCAATGCCATCAGCAGCACATTTTAAGGAGGAAGAGGGAATATTGTCGGGAGCGTTAGAGCAAGGTTTAAGTTTGGACAAAGGTTTTTTTATAAAGTTAGTGGAGATGGGTTTGAGTTCAAACAGATGAGGTGAGTTAGAAGGGGGAGAGTGTAGAGCAGTTGGGTTATTATTGGGAAATGTCTTGGTGAGGGTAGTAATAGTGTCTATGAAAAATGAATTAAATTCAGAGGCTAGTTCGAGGTCAGATTTACTTGGGTCCGGACAGGGATTATTCTTGGAGCCTGGATTGAGGAGTGAGTTTATTGAGTTCCAGAATATTTGGAGGGTTTTATTGTTATTGGACTGAAGTTTGATATAGTAGGATTTTTTGTCTTTGGCGATTAGTCATTTTGCATGGTTCCAGAGCTGTTTATATTAGAGCAAGGTATTGGCCAGTTTATTGTTTTGGTAAAGCTTCCACAGTTTGTGGTGCATAATCTGTTTTGTCTCTTTGGATAACCAAGGAGCAGTTTTAGTTTTTATCCTTTTGGTTCTTAGTGGGGCTAGTGAGTTTAAAGTATCAAGGAAGACAGAGTTGAAGTATTCTATAGCCTTGTCAAGAGGAAGGATGTTTAGAATTTGCCAGTTCATTTGTTTGAACGTATTTGAGAAAGTAGTTGGGTTGAAGCTACTGAGGTTATGAGTTTGAATGTATTGACGCTGGTGTGGGGAGGAACTAGTTGAGCAACGCATGAAGGCTGGGAGGTGGTTGCTAAAGGTATCAGGAATTGTGCCAGAATTGGTTATTTTATTTTGATCTGAGACTAGGATCCAATCTATAGTGGATCCGGGAGGGCTTATTTTGTTAGGTCGAGTGATGGAGAAAATTATTTGAGTGAAGTTGTACAGGTTAATGGATAGGGAGGAAGAGGGGCAATTGATTTTATTCCAGTCAATATTCACATCATCAAGGATAGAAGTTTCATAGTTAATTTCAGTAGAGGCCCATATGAGAATATTTTTCAGTGTAGAGATATTGTTACCAGGTGAGATATATAGGGCAATGCTGCAGATATTTTTATGTTTATTTAGTTTTAGAATTCCAGCAGTTAGTTCAGTGTTCTGGAATTGAGGAATTGGAATCTGGAGGGGAATTAAGGTAAGAAGGTTGGAGTAGACTAGGGCAGTGCCTCCACCTTTTTTATTTAATCGGTCATTTCTGAGACAATGAAATCTTGGGGGCAGAATCTCAGAGTCGGAGATAAAGGGATTGAGCCAGGTTTCGGAGATGGCTAAGATATCTGGTTGGTTATGGCTTAACCAAGCTTGAAATTGGTGTACTTTGTTGTTTAGGCATTAATTGTAAAAATCTTTAGGGTGTTGAGATAGGAGGAAGAGAGTAAGGGATGAGTGTTGTTAATAAAGGATGTAGGACCAGGGTTAGGATGGATATCACCAGCTTGGAAAAGGTTGTTGAAGGAGATATCCTTTAGCCATATTGGTCTACCAGACATGAAATTTGGTAGATTGTAGATTGGAGCAGGTGACAGTATCTTGACTTTAGAGGAGAAGAGTTTATGGTGGAATAGGTGCAGAGGGTAGGGCTGAATGAGAGAAGATGAGATAAAGAGGAAATGGGAGTAACAGTGAGGGAGAATTGGGTTTGTATGGTAGTTGTCTTTGTAGGTGGTTTTTGACAAGCATAGGTGGAATATGAGGTAGCATAGTATAAGGGAAGTAGGAACAGAAAGAGGAGGCTGGGGGACTGGAGGGTGTGATAACTTGAGGAGAGTATGTTGGAGCAAAGAGAGAGTGGTATGAGTGGTTAGGAAAATAGAGAAGGCTATGAAGAAGAAAGGAGTTAAAATATGATGGAGGCATTCTAGAGATTTAAGGAAAGATGAGGGGACTATAATTATTGGGTGGAGTGCAGATTACAGAGTTTAAGAAGGATGGCTATAGGTGGGAGGAGTAATGAGGGAGGAGCTGGTATTGGATAATTAGGCTGAGAGGGTGGGGTAAAATAGGAATAAATCTAGGAGTACTGGGGGCAGGTGGGAATTGGGGCAGGGTAGGGGAGCAGAGTGAGCTCGTAGGGCAAATGGAGTGGGAAAGAACACTAGAGGTGATTATGACAGAAAAAGTATAAGCAAAGAGCAGTTTAAAGGCTGTACTTGGAAGTTATGAGCTAAATATTTCCAGCCAGAAAATGAAGGCTGCCTTTACAGAGGGTGGTTTAGCAGGGGGGAGAAGATATTTACAGTCTAAGAATATTAACTCATAACCAACTGTTTGTGAAAAAATAAAATGTGTTGGGATTATAAAGAATATCTAGGATTTATATTTGTAGATGCTGCCACCTAATGGTAGAGGGAGATAGCAAACAGCAGAGATAGTTGGACCAGTCTTAGGTTTAAATATATTCTAGGGTAGTGATAACAGGAGGGGGAGAGTGCAAACAGTCTGTGGAAGGCTGCTAGAACACATACATGGGAAGTCAGGTTAACTCTATAGATAGTACATCAAGTCTACATTTAATTAGTGTTAAGCAACATACATTTACACAATCTTGTTGGGGGGGTCTTCTCAGTAGTATTTTTCTAAGTACCAGGCAAGCTGGCCAATTCAGGGTGTCTTCAGGTGATGGCCGGAAGTATTCCTTTTGTGATTAAAGCAGGGAGGGAGCACCCGGGATGGATTCATTTACACAATCTTGTTGGCGGGTCTCCTCAGTAGTATTTTTCTAAGTACCAGGCAAGCTGGCCAATTCAGGGTGTCTTCACATGATGGCCGGAGGTATTCCTTTTGCGTTTAAAGCAGGAAGGGAGCACCTGGGATGGATTAATTTACACAATCTTGTTGGGGGGGGTCTTCTCAGTAGTATTTTTCTAAGTACCAGGCAAGCTGGCCAATTCAGGGTGTCTTCACATGATGGCCGGAGGTATTCCTTTTGCGTTTAAAGCAGGGAGGGAGCACCTGGGATGGATTCATTTACACAATCTTGTTGGGGGGTCTTCTCAGTAGTATTTTTCTAAGTACCAGGCAAGCTGGCCAATTCAGGGTGTCTTCAGGTGATGGTCGGAGGTATTTCTTTTGCATTTAAAGCAGGGAGGGAGCACCCGGAAGGGATTACTGGAGGTGAAAACAAGCAGCCTAAACTGCAGGACCTGCACAGAGGAGCTGTGGATGCTCAGGACAGGATTTCAAAAAAAAAAAAAGTCATATGGTAATAAGTTGTTTTAGCCATTCCTGATGTTTGATTTGTAGCATGGGCCTACCATTAGGTATATCTGGGTCAAATAGTAATTGTATGGACATTTTGCAGCCTGTTATTATTTCATATGGGGAAATACCTGTTTTTCTGTTTGGTGTCGCTCGAATACCCATTAAAATACCAGGCAGATGATGTCGCCATGTATTGCCCTTTTTTAAGCTTGCCTTTTTTAAACGTTCTTTTAATGTCCAATTCATACCTTCTACAATGCCATTAGATTGTGGATGGTATAGTACATGAAACCTTTGCTGTATGCCTAACAAATTACATATTTGTTTAATGAGAGCAGTAATAAACTGTGGGCCATTGTCTGACTCTATGACCCGTGGCCATCCCCAATGGCAAAAGATATTTTTCCATAAAGCTTCTGCAGTTGCTTTTGCCATTATTGTTTTGGTAGGAATTGCTTCTATCCATTTTGAGAAAACATCCACTACTAGCAGTAGGTATCCATAACCTCCCTTTGCTGTTGGCAAAGGACCTGCATAATCTATTTGAACTGCATACCGTGGCCCATCTGCTGGCTGCACCCGATGTAACTGAGGCCTTTTGCTTTTAGCATTTACCTGCAGACAGATTAAACATTCTTCTACAATTAGCTTGCAGACATTTTTAAAATTTAGTTTCCAATACTTTTCTTTTACAACTGCCCATAGCTTATCAGCTCCTAAATGTCCCAGTATTTGGTGATTTAACTTGACCAACTGGCATGCCAACTGAAATGGTACATATGGCAACTGTAACCCCTTGGAAGTAGTGTATACATAGTACTCCTTTGGTGGTATACCTGCAAGTTTGCACTGATCAGTTTCTTCTTTTAAGCCCTGTTGTGTTTGTATAATTACAAATTATTTTTCTATTGACTCTTCGTCTAACTCCTTTAAGACACTAACTTTTACAATGGCATACTCATATTCTGGAAGTTCTTTTGTGTTGCTTGTTTTGCCAAAGTATCAGCTAATGCATTTAACCTGTAAGTTTCACTGATTGGCTTTTGATGTGTTTTTACTTTCAAAATGCTGTACTGCCCCTGTTGATTTTATATTGTTATAACTTTATATACATCTTTTAATACTTCAGCATGCTGTAATGGTTTACCTGCACTATCCACAAATCCTCGCCTTACACAGGTTTCCATATGCAGTCTTAAAGAATTTACTACATAAGCACTATCTGAAAAAAATGTTAACAGGGTTGTACCGCATATAATACTGCCTCCAGTTCAGCTCTTTGAGCTGACGTGTCCTGGTAACTTGTTTAGTTCGGGAGAATCCAGTTGTGGATTCTCTGGAACTATTCACTTGTAGCAAAAAACAACAGGCCAGCACTCAGAGGAAAAGGTGTTCTGCAGCAAAAGCTGTTTTATTCAAGCATATACACAGACCAGTTTCGGCCCAGTTATTAAGCCTTCCTCAGTGTAAAAGCCAAAGAACAAATACATGCTTTAAATGCTAGATAATCATCGCATGATGGATAGAAGGTTCATTTAATTGGTTGGCTAGAGATGTTCATTTAGTCCTGGGGTGAATAACACTCTCAGCTTAATTATCCATTTCTTTTCTTTTTTGTTTAATATGTCATGCCAACCCATTTTGTTAGTCCGGTCCCCACATATCTTATCAATACCAGTAAACCGAAAGGATGCAGTAGAATGAATCAATGCGTGTTTATATAATGCATTGCTGGCATTCTTGAGTCTAACATCACTAAGGTGTTCAGATAAGATGGTACATGGTAGATTGGGAAATCATCCGAATTTAGATTAGTTACAAACTATGGATGTAATACCCATGCTTTATTAGATATTGTTAACAAACATTGGAACATATTAGCATATTAAAGATTATCAACATTCCTTAAGGATAGATGCCTTTTTTCGTACCGCAGGGGTAAGAACTTGGGTTCTTATTTTAATCATTATAAACAAGCATCAACCTCAGGAGAATCGTCACAAACTACACTTATGGGTGATTTTCTACGGGGATGTTTCCCATGTGGACATTGTGTTAGGGTGGTTAAGTCCAAACAGTTCACCAGCAAAAACACGGGATGTGTTTATGATATCAGGTTCTTGTCCAGTTGTGGAAGCGACTGGGTCATTTATTTAGTCACCTGCACATGTTCTGCTTTTTATGTGGGACAAACATCACGCCCGGTTAAGTTAAGGATATCTGTACACCTTAGTGATGTCAAACTCAAGAAAGCCAGCAATGCTTTATATAAACACTCATTGATTCATTCTACTGCATCCTTTACTGTTATTGACAAGATATGTGGGGACCGGACTAACAAAATGGGTTGGCTTGACATATTAAACAAAAAAGAAAATAAATGGATAATTAAGCTGGGAGGGTTATTCACCCCAGGACTAAATGAACATCTCTAGCCAACCAATTAAATGAACCTTCTATCCATCATGTGATGATCATCTAGCATTTAAAGCATGTATTTGTTCTTTGGCTTTTACACTGAGGAAGGCTTAATAACTGGGCCAAAACCAGTCTGTGTATATGCTTGAATAAAACAGCTTTTGCTGCAGAACACCTTTTCCTCTGAGTGCTGGCCTGTTGTTTTTTGCTACAAGTGGATTAGTTTGGGGCCATGCACCTGCCGTACTTGCAGGAGTTTCTTTTTTGTTCTCTAGAACTATGGCAAATCCTGTTCAGCATCTGCCTTTGTCCCAATATCGTGCTCCATCCACAAAGATGGATGGCTTGAAGTGATCAAAATCAGATGCCAAAAATTGCACATCAGATGACATTATCTTTTCTAAACAATTATGCTGTTTCCCTTCATATCCCATATAATTGGACAAATAGTATTTGTCCCCTGTCTGTATAGTGACAGTTTTTATTCCGAAAATTGCCTTCCATTTTGCAAAGACTGCCTGACTAATACCATCTGTAATTTTATTCATTTCAAAATTGTCAATCAGAGCTTTTACTGCTTGATGTGATGTTTGTACTATACCGCTGGAAAATACAGTTAAGTGCTCAGTTTGTTTAATACCCCATTAAATGGCTAATAATTGCTATATACATGGATGGTAGCCCAGTTCTACTGGAGTCATCTTCCTACTACAGAAAGTGATTGGATGTACTGTTTTTTCATTCTATTGTTGCTACCATGAGGCCATTCCTGTAGTAATACCACAGACAGTGTATTTTTCCCTGCTGCTGCTTGTAGTACAAACAGTAACTTTGGTGTGGGTGCTATTAATTCTGTAGCTTGTGCTAATTTTACTTTTATTTGTGAAAATGCCTCCTCTTCATGGGGTCCCCACTCTAAAAAGGTGGAGTTCTTTTGTTCCTGTAACATTTTGTACAGGGGAGCAGCTACAGCTACATAATCCTCTATAAATTCCCTGTTGTAATTCATGATTCCCATGAATTTATGTAGGTTTGCTATAGTCAGTGGTTTTTCCATTTGTAAAATGCCTTGCACACACATAGGGCAGGCAGACCTTCCTCTCAGTTTTATAATAGTACCTAGAAACGTGACTTCTTGTGACATAAACTGAATTTTTTCACTTTTAACCTTAAACCCTGCCTGCTGTAGAGTATGAAAAGCTATTTTAAGAAGCCATACATGCTCCTCTACTGTGTCTGACTGAATCAAAATTTCATCAATGTAATGTAACACTGAATCATCCTTTTCCAATGTTGTGGAATGGATCCTGCTGTTTGATGAAAAATAACTGGACTATTTTGAAATCCTTGTGGTAAACTTGTCATGACGTATTGCTGGTTTTTAAATGTAAAGGCAAATCTTGGCCAATCTTTTTTTCTGAGTGGTACTGCAAAAAAGCCATTTGCTAAATTATTACTGTAAATCACTTACTTTGTGGGTTAATATGTGCAGCCAACTCCGGGACTCCTGGAATCAAATGTGCTCTAGAAGTAGTATATTGATTAACCTTCCGTAAATCAATAACAAGACAATAACTACCATCTTTTTTCTTGACTGGCCAAATTGGTGAATTTGTAGGACTGCTGCCTTTTTGTATAATCCCTTCCTTTTCCCATTCTGCAATACATTTTTCCACATGAGGGTAATGCTACTCAATGCTAGAAGTCTAAATCTCAAAATGCACTCACTCGAGGCACTCATTAAAATGGAGAATATCGATATCTGTGCAGTGACTGAGACCTGGTTCAAGGCTCCAGAGAGCACCCCTGCACTACCAGGCTATAACTCATACCACACTTTTCGGCTATGTAACCTGGACCGAAACACCAAAGGCGGAGGTGTGTCCATATTCATTAAGGTTATCCACAAATCCAGGCTAGTTGCTCAGCATAATGCATCCAAGGTTATCCAAGTGCAAATAACTCTGGGCTAAACTGCAATCCAAATTGTAGCTTGCTACAGATCCCCCACCATGGCCAAGGATTCCCACTCCTCTTTTCTTGATGTACTGGAAAATACTGGGGTTCAACCAAACACCCTAATAATGGGCGACTTCAACTACCCCACCATTAACTGGGAAAACTACTCATGTACCAACTCCTTAGTGCAACGCTTTCTGGAATTCATAAATTCCAATGCCCTGGATCAACTTATCCATACCCCCACCAGAGGCTACAATATCCTAGACCTAGTCATTACCAACACGAGTGACCGGTGTTCCACACCTGAAGTCAACTCCTCGTTGGCCCGGTCCGATCATAAGCTAATCACCCTTGATATCCACATCCCGTCCCCACCCCCCACTAAGGAAACCACAGTTAAACATTTCTCCAAAGCCAACTTCATGCTTCTTAAGACAGAAGTGGTGAACTTAATGACATCCATGCAGATGGACAACACAGTTACAACTGCTGAATCCTACACAAATGCACTGTATAAGAACTTACACGAGTGCATGGATCGTGCTATCCCAAACAGAACCAAGATGCTATCCTTCAAAAAAAGGAAGCCAATCTGGTGGTCCCCTGCCATAAACAAACTGTACAACAGAAGGAAGAAAATGTTGCAAAAGAGAGTAAAATCCCATGAGTGGAGGAGCTCCCTGATCAGCCTCAGTAAGAAGCTGAGATCCCTTATAAGATCCTCCAAAGCTAGCTACGAAAACAAAATTGCCACTAATTCCAAGGACAACCACAAAGCATTCTATAGCTATGTCAAGAATCTTGATGGCAACATCCAGATCTCCTCTGAGTTACAGCACAAAGGCAAGAAAATTACAGAACCAACTGATATTGCCAACATCCTGGTAGATAGGTTCAGTGCTAACTTTACCCCCCTCTCACCCCCTAAAGGGCCCATATCTATACAGGAAGAATGCAGAGTCCCTGTAATCACAACTACGCAGGTAAAAGCTGCACTCTCTAAAGCCAAAAACACAGCATCCATGGGACCGGACAACATCCCAGGCAGCGTTTTACACGAACTTCAGAACGAACTGGCTCCCCACTTAAGCACCATGTTCAATAATAGCCTCGCAGCAGACTTTGTGCCCACTGAGTGGTGCACAGCAACAGTTATCCCACTCCACAAAGGGGGAGCCACCACTGATCCTGGGAACTATCGACCTATTAGCCTGATGAGCCTGGTCTGCAAGGCCATGGAACGTATCATCATGGAACTCATAAACAAAGACATTGGTAATTGCCAAACTCTGGATCCCACCCAGTTCGGGTTTGTGAAAGGCAGATCATGCATCCTGAACCTGATTGACTTCTTTGAGGCAGTCACCAAAGCCGTATATGAGGGTAAGGTGGTTCACACAGCCTATCTTGACCTTGCCAAGGCTTTTGACACCATCGCCCATTCTGGATTTATAGCTAAACTCACTAAACTAGGTATAAATCCCTACGTCACAAGACTGGTTGCCAACTGGCTCACTGACAGAACCCACACTGTAAAAGTTGCAGACTCCAAATCTGACCTCAAAGTAGTGACAAGTAGAGTACCACAGGGTTCTGTCCTGGGACCTCTCCTGTTTGGTATCTAACCCAGAAGGCCTCTGGCTAACAAAGTTCGCAGATGACTGCAAACCAGGAGCCATAGTCAAGTCCCCAAATGATGTGAACATCTTACAGAAAGGCCTCGCTGAGACAGATGCCTGGTGTCAGAGCCATGGCCTCAAGCTCAATGCCAAAAAGTGCAGTGTCATCCCCTTTGTTAAAAATTCTGTACCCATGAACTACCATGTAGGCAGCAATCTACTTAACATCAAATGAATGATAAGAGACCTTGGGACCCAGGTGGACAGTAGACTCCCCTTTGATAGTCACATTGTCACAGTAGTCAGGAAGTCCTTCTACGTGGCACACCTCATCATAAAAGGGTTCTCATCCAGGAAAAAAGAGGTCATTGTTCCCCTCTACTCGACACTCATTAGACCCATTATAGAGTACAATGACCCTTTTGGAATGTACCTCACAAGACATTTGCAGCAGCTGGAAAGGCCACAGAAGTACCTCACAAAGAGGATTATTGGCCTCAAACAAATGCCCTACACTGACCCCCACAAAAAACTCCAGCTTTACTCCGTAGCATATCGCCTACTCCGAGGTAATCTCATATAAAGCTATGTCAAACCCAGAGTGGTTGGACATGGTACACCTAAAGAAATCCCAATCCCTCTGAGCTACACGCTCTAGTGACCTAAACCTTGTCACCACAATAAACAGGACATACTGGAGGGATAGATTCCTGTCCCAGAGACTTCCCATACTCTGGAACAGGCTACCCATCTATGTCAAGCAAAGTTCTTCATTAGTACTCTTCAAGAAAAATCTTGATGAGTGGATGGAAAATAGGAAATACACCTCAGGGATCACTTCTGTGTCTCTGCTCGATAGTGGCATAGGAAAATAACTTTCTTGGGTGGCGTAAGCCAGGGAACCTAGTTGGCTAGGCTTACGTAGGCCCTTGGGCTGATAGCCTAGTACCTACCTATGAACCTATGAACCTATGTTCTTCTGACTCCCTAGGAATAAGATATTTTTTTTGAAAAGGTGGTATATAGTCTTGATCGCTTCCTACCCCTACTGGGCTTTCTAGTTTCCCACAATCACTGGGACCCTTGGACCACAGATTTGGGAACTGCTGTTGTAAATGCTTCCACACATCCTCACTGTCTGTGTTCACATATCCTGTAGGTTTGTCAGGTTTTTCGTGGCTTGCCATTGAAGAATTAACTATCAAGGTGCTGCTTACTGTGCTGGAACCAAAGTTTTCTTAAGACAATAAGGTCTTACTGGCTGGATTCTGCTGAAATCCAACTCTAGTTATAATTGCATTCACAGTCTGTTGCCCACAGAAACTTGCAGAATATACACTGATGCAGCATCAAACTCTGTCATGAAAGCAGTAACCAATAAATAACTTTTTATAACAAATCACACAAACTACTGTTACAGCTTCAGGTACTGTGCTACTTTAATTCTCAAACAGCATGGATGATGTGAGAGATACAATATTACCTCAGAACAAATGGGTGTCCCTACACAAATATCTTTAACAATGTTATCTGATACAGTCTCTTTATAGTGATTTTACATCCTGTTTTTCTACTTGGTATTCAATTTTGGTCTTAGTATGAAAACATCTGTTTGCTGTTGTTTGCAGAAAAATATGTTTTCATCCTGTAGAGAAATAACACTGGTATTGTCTTTTAAGGAAACATCTTGTGCAAATGCTGACTTGATGAAAGCATATCCATTCAAACTTCCTTGCTTAACAGTCATATAATAGAAACATATACAGATTGTTTCCTGTTATCCATTCTTTAAAGAAGCTGCATACATCCTGTTTTTTTTACATTTTTGCTCTTACTGACAATTTGAAATGCATACATCCTGTTTTTCACATTTTTGCTGTTACTGACCATGTGAAATGCATACATGCTAAGTCTGTAAGAGGTCAGCTTTCTTGCTGACACTGTGAAATGCATACATTCTTGGTGATTCTGTAGGAAACATGTCCATTAAGCAAATTCCTTATTTTTCAAACCACAGTCATTTAGTATGGATGCTAATCACATATTGCTAAACTCTAGTTCTACATTTAAGCAAGCTTTATTTTATACCTTATTTATGTTACATGTTTGTAGCAGAATTACATTCAACCTTAATACCTTGTTAAGCATACTCTAACATTGTGAGCCAGCTGTTTCACTGGGGATGCTTCTGCAGTTGCTGACTCAACATCCCTCCCCAATTTCTTTACTAGGGGAAGTCCACCTGAGTTGCATGTTGGCCACTGTTGTATGAGATCTTGTGACTGTCTTAGTTGTTGATTATCTGTTGACCACCATTCTAGCTAGTTGCCAGCCAGAAGTCTAAAGTGGCCTCTTCTTTATTCCTGTTAGCCCACCCATGTGGACCCTGGCAGTCCTCATATCATGTTCTGTCTGTCCTGATGTATGCATTCAGGTCAATCATAATCAACACTAATTCATACTGCCCAGTTCTATCTAGTAGGTCCTGCAACTGTTGTCTGAATACACTCTTTCCCATATTATCACAACTCTGCTGTGTGACATAGGCTGAGATTATGAATACTGCCCTATCATTACACTGGAGTCTGACTGCCATGAGTCTGTCACTAATTATGATAACATCCTTCACTGTCTTTTGAAGTCTCTCCCTCACCATATTTCTTACACCATTTCTAGTCTGTCTTCCACCTAATTAATAGACTCTGGATCCCCAGCCAAGTGGTTTTGCTGTACTGCCCTTTCATGTTGTCTTCTGGATATATGGATGTCCAGCCTCTTTCTTACCATCATGTCATCCACTTACAAGCTCTGTCCTGTCAGTGAACCTACCATGAGTGTAACAATTCATAGTACATGTTTGGCAGGTTGATTGGTTTTATATCCAGCTTTTGCTCAACAGAGCTATCCCAGTTAACCCATGCTGGACAACTGGACACCAGCTGGCCAGTAACTTAGTGACTCAGGGCTGCTGGGCTTTATTGCAGGCACACACTGACCAATAGGAGCACAAACACCCCTCCCACCATTAGCTTGGGTCCCTGCATAGGTCGGACTCGGCCAGGTTCTGAACTCACTTATCACTCATGCCCATTAAGCAACATTAGTCAACATGACAGAATCACCTAAAGCCAGTTTTTACACCATCAATTTGCTAGCCCTGCCATCGCATACAGTCTGCGATCTGTGTTCTCCTACCTTGAGGATACTGTGCATCACAATAGATGCCTAAAGCAGTTGGTCTATACAACTCCTCCTTCCTTAGGGCACCATATAGAGTCTAAACTGTTGTCCACATCCATTCTTGGGTGCATTTGAGATGGAAACACTCAGCATATTTTTGGGAGGTAGGTGGAACCACAGAGAGAACATGCAAACTCCATATAAGCACTGGCTGGAGGTCAGGATAGAACCTTGTACCTTTTGAAGGAAAAGCAAAGACCTTACCTATTATGCCAGGTGGTCTTCCCCCCAGATCTCTCTTAACCAACAACTCTTGCACCTCCCAACTTTCTAACCCACCTACTATCGTACCTCATAAATATCTCATTAACCCTCAAACTGATACTTTCTCACTGCCTTCTCCCCTCCCTCCTCATCACTAACCCTTCACTGTCCATCTTTCCTATCATTTCATCAACCTACTTAAACTAGTTAGTTTCTTTAAAAAACTCTTAGGCAGTGAATACAGACTGTGCTGTATGTACAGCATATCTGGACCTAGCCAAGGAATGTGGCACAATACCCAAGCAGGTAAGTATTGACAGACTTGTAGATCAGAATATAAATCTATTTGTCATGAAGTGGATAACTGGATGTCTGACAGATCTCATGTGATTACAGTCACTGGTGCTTCTTCTGAAACCAAAACGTAACCAATGGTGTACCATGGGCCTGAATGCCGTGCCCTCAACTTTTCATCATCTATTTCTCAGACCTTTAAGCCAACATTCCTGGTCTACAGCTATCTATAATGAAGAAAAACTGGTTGCAGTCATTCATTCTTCCACTGGCTTAGAATTATTCCAGCATGGGTTAGACTACGTTAATAACTGTTGCAAGGACAACATTCTCAAATTAAATGTATAAAAATGTAGTTCATTATAGTATAGTAAGCAAAACATTTCCATGTTAAATCATGTAGGAGACACACCTCTGCATTCAGGCATGGTCATAAGGAGACTAGGCACTCTTAATGAAAATTTATTATACTTTAGTCATCATGTCTCAGTAGCAGTACAAAAGATTTCTACCTACCTTATCTCAATTCCAAAGGCATCTCCTTTAAGTTTAAATAAAATCTCGATTACCCTTTATCAACCCCATTATTTAATGTATCCATTTTGGTGTGTAGTCGTTACAGCATATCACTCAACCTCAGAGACTTCAGAGATTCACAACTGAAAAGATCACTAGCCTCATAAGCCTCAGTTATCTAATGTCAGCCCTTTCTCTGCATTCCATCCCTCAAGGACTCTTCCATTCTGAGGTGATCTGCATCTAGCCTTTCAAGCCAGGAAAGCTCTGACCTTCATTGACCTCTTATTCCATCACAGAACAAATGGCTCCTCAAACAACCAGTTAAAGGACCTAAACCTTCATCAGCAGATAAGACACACAACATGACAGATTCCTATCCCAATGTATACCCCACCCCTGGAACAAATGTCCACTACATGTCAAACAGAGTAGCACATTTGCAACCTTTAGGGTAAACCTAGACAAATGGATGGGCAGCCTCAAATTTTTCAGTCTATACTTTGTCTTCCATCTTGAGGCTATGGAAAATGTTTGATTATTTTTCAGTGTCTAGGCTTGTAATACTATGTAAACTGATGCCTACTACTTACTTATGACCTTAAGAAAATTTGCAAAGCAACGTTTGACTTCTTTGCTTGCTACAAATCTTTTTATCTGTAACACCTGAAAAACTCACAGCACTCTGGATCCTTTCTAAAACACATCTGCATCCATGAGAAAGACTGATTACACTGATGAGTAAAATGCATTTTGTGGAAAGCTTCAAACTGCTTTCTTAGTCTTTGCAAACTGGTCCATGTGGTGCAATTCAGTTGGCTGTGTCCCTTTAAGGGAACATGCTAATGTCACAGAATTTTTGTACTTGATGTGATCATTTCCTTAGTCACTGTGTCTGCTTTGTCCACTCTTCTTGTACCTATGGACATCTACCGTGGTTTACTAGCATTTCAAATTCTGTTTCCTTTTCTCTATGCTTGCAGTTACAGTCTCAGTGTAATGTTTACTGTGAAAAGAACGACCATGTTACTTCCAGCAGTCGATAATGAAGTTAGTGGGAGGGAAAGGTGAGCGTATTATTGAAGGACTGGGATTTATTCAGCGCAGGTTGTAAAGCAGGGCCCCCCAGAAGAGCTGTCTGTTTAAACAATTTCCTTTCCCCTATTCTGGCTAGTCTGACTTGTTTATTCCCATATGGTTTCTTTGCTGGCTACAGTCCCAGCTCTGGCTGTAGTAGTAGTAGTATTTACAATGTGAAAAACAGGGAAAAGCAGGAAACTGCTGTCTTCAGCCATGTACATCTGATCCCTCACAACTTTAAAATTCATTTTTCTGCTTCCCATTTCAAACAAGTTACCTTGTCCATCTCCCACCGAACCAGCTTTATCAATCCCTTAAAAGGCAGGGGCAGAATATTCAGCCATAGACATGCATACAATACTACATGAAAGAAAATGCAAAACTTAAAAAAAAATGTGGGTTTTCAAGATGCATTCAGGGGACTACAGCACGGAATCATAAAAAAGCAATCTGTTACTTTGGTGGAGTGCTGTTACACAAAAAAAGTTATTTATGGTTCTGGAATTCACATCCAGGTTCTTCTTCAATATCCAACTAAATATCCAGATTTTTCTAAGGTACTGCAACTGTGCATGGAATAAATAAAACGTTTTACTCTTTTACTCTGTGATTTATAGTACATTTATTTTTATTTTTATTTAAATGCACTTATTGAGTAAATAAACCCAAGAGGTGCAAAGTGCCTCTTTTTAGAGTCAAGTTGGGAGCACTGGATAAATGACTTGCTTACAATCACAAAACAAAACCGAGACAGAAGGAAACCAAACCCAGGACTACAACATGAAACTAATTAGCCACACATAATGAGCTTTAATACTCCAAGGTAGAGTGCCAGCTAGCAAATGTGACAGCATATCTGTAACATACATACACAGAGTGCATCAGGGCTACTGGAGTCCTCAGTGTACATCTAATGATACCATTATATCACAAACGTTGACAGCACTGGTACAAGCACAACACACGGGAGTCCCATGAACTGGGGTAGGTGAAGTGTCTGTAAATAATGCAGAAAAAGTCATGCTGAATGTACATATCAATACAACTTGCCTGCATCTTGCTAAATTAGGTTTGATCCCCACACCTGCACCTTATACACTGTTCAGCTAGTATCATGCTGTTTGACTGCTCTCACTGGTTTGCGTAACACACACACTAACCAACAGCCAAAACAAAATACTATTATTGCTAATAATACTGTGGTGGGGTGAATCTCATCACAGCTCTAGGTCTACAAATTGGATAAATAGTGTGGGGTTCTGAGAAATGACTACATGTCAGGGGACCCATTCAGGGCAGAATGAGGTGCAGCAGTGCAGCACAGTTGTAGTGATGCCATGTGTCAGTAACCATCAGAAGGTAGGGCAACAGACACATGACGTTTGTGGCAGTAAAAAGCACTGCAGTCCAGCCAGTATATGTATAGGTCTCAGTATGACCCCAAAAATATGGATTCTATAACAAATGTCTGTCTCCTCTGCCCCAACTCCACCCACCAACACACACACACACACACACACACACACACACACACACACACACACACACACACTGGTGGCAAATGGTGCATATATCAAGTTGCAAATGGTGCACACATCAAGTTTGAAAAATCTCTCCAACAATTCAAATAAACTTATTATAGTTGATGTACTAACTACTAGAAACTATAGCAAAAACAGTACAGATTCCTCAATTACATTAATGCCAAATCCCTTAGTCAAATGTTCCCTCCCCACTAGTGGTGTTAATCTGACCCAATTCTTACCACCTTCTCCCCTTCCAGTACTTCCCCATAATGCCACAAACTGCTTAGTAAAATCTGACCAAAATCTGACCACTTAGCTGTAACCTCCCCCCCTTAGATACAATCTGAAACAACTACAAAGAAATCATACGTTGCAATTATTACAAACAAATCTCCTCCTTTTTACAGATGTTAATGACAGTTATAAATGGTATAAACATTGCTACATATTCCTGCATTCCCTTATGGATAAGATGCATCAAGGAGTCTGTTCCAGTCCACCATAAGAATAATGGCAAATTTGGAAATAAGCCTGAATGATAGAAACAACCTTTACTGTGTAAGAAGTTTCAAGCTAGATGGAACAGGTCTCCATTCTTCCAATATAAAAGGGAGTCAAACCCAGTAAGTAAAACATTCAAACAGTACCAAAGAGTACAAGACTAGCTGTAAACATTATTTAGGAAACTTAACAAATGAGGCCCATTACTGTGCAAAAACCTACTGCCAGTAAAGTTTCCCAATCCATCCTGAAGTTATTGCTAATATCTTTTCAGACAAATCAGTGTTAATTTCATACCCTCGACCCAGACAGATGTTTCCTCAGTTACGAACTATCCCCTCTATGTTGATATCTACATTAACCAAATGTACTAACCTAGTGGGACCTGATAATATCCTCAGCTGTCTTTTGGTGTCATGCTCTCAAACTTCTTCATCTATAAGTTCTGTCTCTGCAGAATGGTCTTAGTGACATTCTTGCATACAAGTGGCTCCACAAAAGACCCATGTAAATACAGAACTATTAGCCTCACCAGTATCCCCTATAAGGCTATGCAGCACACAGTTCCCAAGCTGTTAATATTAACATAGGTAGCCTCCAAACCCTGAATGCAAACTGATCTGGATTCGTAACAGGTAGATCACACCTACTAGACAATTTCTTTGAATGTGTCATCGAAGCCCTGGATTAAAGCCCAACAGTCCACACTGCTTCCCTTATCTTTTGCCAAATCCTTTGACATCATCCCACATTCTGGCATTGTAAATAATCTCTCTCAACTTAACCTAAAGTCATATGTAATCCACTGGATAGCCAAATAGTTCACTAACAAAACTCACAGTGTTAAGGTTTGGGACACCTGCTCTAGCCAAAAGACTCCCACCATAGGTGTTCCACAGGGTCCTATTCTGGTTACCCTTGCCACCTGCTGTAGCCAAAAGACTCCCACCATTGGTGTTCCACAGGGTCCTATTCTGGTTACCCTTGTTCTTCAGCATCTGCTTTTCAGAAATAAAAAGTACAAGTCAAAAACTGTTGCTAAGTTTGCTGATAACCACAAACTGGACTCAACTGTCAAATCCCCCTTGGAAACTCAGATGATACATCAGGGGTTGGCCAACAGAACTTTGTATGTCAGTTAGTGGCTCACATTCAATGCCAAAATATGCAGTACAGATACCATTAGAAAAGAGACCAACTCCTGTTCTGTTGCAACAGTGCTAACACCCCTCAGAAAACAAATATAATTATCTGGGGCTTGGGTACTTAAGTTGATAATGATCCCTCTTTCGATCATGTCTTGGTTGTGGTTAGAAAGTCCTTCATCTGATTTGTAGGGGTATCTCTTAAAGATCTCATGCAGTCTTTGCCAATCTATAATCTTCCTTTATCAGACTATCCTTGAATGCAATGCCCTTTTTGAAATGCAACTCATAAAACATAGGTTCTTTCTAAACCCATGCCACAAACCTCAACCTTCAGTGCAAGGTCATCACCAACTGCTGATGTGAATGATTCAAAACCCAGCACATCCTCTAACTTTGGGAAGAAATCCCCATACATATCAAAGTTGCATCCTATGCACTTTCAATGCCAGACTTAATGATTGGATGGGCAATCATGAAATCACACCTAAGGTAGGTAGCAATAAACTTCATGTCAGGACCAGTTAATATATCTTTCAATACCAAGGGAAGGCGTGGCAAAGAATAAGATTCTCAATGGCTCCGCAGCCAGAAGCTTAGTCTGAATGTGTACTCTGGCCACTCACCGGTTCCATTCAAATGTATGACCAAGACCAGACTCCACACATTTACATGTCCACTGTGTTATGCCTTTAGTATACACTTTTGTACTGTCTACTGATTTTAAAGCTGTGGTTGGTATAACAACAGCAAAATGCAATTTTTAGCATTAAACACTGTGTTTTGAGACCAAAAGAGGACCACTCCTTGGAGAGAATGGTGACTGTTTCTGACCATTAATGCTGTACTTAGGGTCTGGAGAGATTTCAGTACTGCACATCAGTGTGTAATGTATGAAAATTATGAAGACCAACAAGGTGATGGAGACCATACTCAGCCTAAATAGACTGCAGGTTTGAAAAAAAATGACATGCTAAAATTGATAGAAGCCTTATAGTATGGGCCACAGCTATTAAGCAACACAAAACCAAGTAGAAAAAAAAGAGGAAGCCTACCCAGACTATAAACATCCTAACTGTCTCTGTAAGAAAATGTAGACCAAATAGGACAACTCCAACAACTATGCTATGTTAGGAGATAATAATGCCTCTCTTTTTTCTTCTTCATCTTGCTTGGGTTGTAAAGAGCCTGTAGTCATCTGTATTCATGCAGAGGCAAAGCCTATCCCAGCAAGCAACAAGAGTAATGTAGTAAATCAGTTCCATCCTTAAAGCGAATGCCAGTACATCACAGGACCTACAAACACACACACACACACACACACACACACACACACACACACGAGCTGTTTGAAGCACCATCAGTTTATCTTCCGGCATGTATTTGGCACATGGGATAAAACCAGAGAATTCAGCAAAAATCATGTGGACATTGGGAACTCCATAAATAATTTACCCTAACTGGGATACTTTAAATACAAGACATGTTGTGAGCCTTGAAAAGTATCATTTGCATTAACATCGCATGCTCAGTTTTGAGAAACACTGATTGTTTCATCAGTATATGATGAATTAATTTTATTTATGCAAACCAAGGTATACTCTTGGTCAACGCTGTTTTGAATGAATTGTTAGGTAAGCATTAAGGTATTCAGACTGAGGATGGGGTTGCAGCTATATTGAGTTTAATAATGAAATGATATATTCTGATGTAAAATTAACTAATTACAAAGACATGCATCTGGAGTGTTTTGCCCAGGTCTCTGCTGATAATTGGCTTCATTCCGAGTCGGACATTCCCAGTAACAAATGTTAAATAAATAAATAAAATAAAATTAACTATAACCTGAGTCACTGGTCATTCAGTTTTATCCATGGACCAGACTTTTTTCCCAATGTGATGCCTGAGGTTCAAGTCTTATTTTTTTTTAATTTCTCCAAACAGTTAAGTTTCTAATACCATGAAAGGAATGGACCACAGTCCTAAGTCAGGGGATGATTAAAGTTCACAAAACCGCTACTCTAACATCTGCAACATACTCAGAATTACCTCCTTTAGCTCATATGGAGTTATTTGTATTGATAGAACATTTAAGTTGTTGTATCTTTCGGCTTTTCCCGGTTAAGGGTCGCCATTTAAGTATATTTGAAAATTCTCTTTTTATTACCCCTATTACTTCTCCAACAGGTGCTACTGTCTTGGTGTTTTATTTCAAATTGCTCGTTTCTCATTTCATACCTTTGTATTTTATTACTTTAGCATCTGGTTTTCATGCTTCTCTCTTGTCTATTGGTACTGGATGATCCCATGTGATCAGAACTTCTACATATTCAGTAATTCTTTGGGGATTGTGAAAACACTGGAAACATGAACTACAATGTAACAATCTTGCCACATTATTGTGCCTTTCAGTGTATAGACCCGCTGTACGTTTCTCAGTCCATGTGACTAAGAACGGACCACGACAACGGTTCATCAAACTGGTGTGGTACATCATCAAAAATGATAAAATACTAGACATGCTGTTAGCCAAGGTGAAACTAGCTGCCAAATCTCAGGATAAGGCATGGAAACTTGATATGCCACTTCCTAATATATTTCGTAATCTGGTCATTATGTTGGAAGACCCCTGACAAAGATCTTCAGCAGATTACTGAGAACAGCAGCAGTTATGAAGGACTGGAGCATGCACGTGGGGTACACTTGTACAACAGTTGCTCAGGGGAAAAAAACAGCAGAACTTCAGGTCAGTTAGCCTAAGACAGCCAAGGACATTCACAGGTAACATCTTGATAGAAAATCTGGTTGCTTCCTTAAAGGACAACAAATGTCCAACACAGAATCTTGGCTAAAAGTATCTGTTAGTTTAATCTTATCCTTGCCTAGGTGTGACCTACCTGGGCTTTAATAAAGATATACAACTCACTTTTCCAAAGATGTTTGTTAGGAAAACTGCAGGGGTACAGGCCATAACTATAATTTGGGCAGCACATCATGAATGGAGGAATGTAGTGAGTGTGTTAATGGTGAGAAGTACATCATTCATTATTAGGAAGGTGACTCGTACAGCACAACATGGTGCCATTTCTCTTCAGTATGTCTGCTTTGGACACATCTGATAGAATACTAGATGGAAACAACATCTCTGTGGACAGCAGAGGGAACAATGCATTAGTGCAGAGTACATGTAAGAGTTTAAAAATAGATTTGGAAAGGGTGTCCAAGTGGACAAAAAGATGCGAGTTGAGAAATATTCAAAATGAAGGCAGAGTAAGGCATTTTACCCACAAAAAGGACAAGAAGTATCTTATCAGGATAGGACTGGAAGCCATGAAAAGATGTGAATGTTTTGCAAGACTGAACAACCAGGAGTACGATTAGAGAATTAGCCAGCAGAAAACAGAATATTGTGTCTATACTTGGCAGAACTGACTCAAGAAGCTAGAATGGACTCCTACTATTTCAGTTAATGGGCATCATCTCATGCAATGCACATCGTTTCTGAAGGCCGTTCAGATGACATTATCAGTAGCAAGGTGGAAGGAGTCACTAGAAAGCAAACAGGAACGTCTGCAATGATTCTTGCTGCAGACAGCAGGAGACGAGGGAATATGGGTGCAAAAAGGCTGCTTACTGTAGTTCTAAAGAGTGTCACTGTAATCCCTGAAGTTAAGAAACTATAATATTGAAGTTAAGAAACTATACTATTGAATGCATCAGAATATCTACTAAGTCCATGTTTGTGCCTCCTTGAAGAATTCCCCACACTCCAAGCTACAGTTACCTAGAGCATACTACATACAGTTAAGCAATTTTTTTTTTGAAGAGGGGGAAGGGGGTTCCAATCCTGTAAAAAATGTTTCAGAAGTAAAACAGTATGCTCTGTAAATCACTGTTTCAGTGTTGAAATAATAAAACTGTGTTTCACAACTGCACAGACTCATAATACTGAGTCTGACAGCTGTAACAGAGAGTTGTGCACACATTAGGTCAGGGAGTTATGAAGGGTTTTCATGAACAGGAAGAAAAGGGAGAAGACGCAGGCAGCAGATTATAGAGACTAACCACCCCTTTGATGTGCCAACGTACTTTTTCTTAGAGAACAATGTCTAGGAAAACAATCTAGTGAGACATTCAGCACAGCATGTAGCAACTGGATGAAGAGGGAAATAATGGGAAGGTGGTCTGCTGAACACAGTTAATGAGACGATCAGGCAGCTAGATTTGTCTCAAGACAAATGAAGTCTAATAACTTACAACTCAAATTAATGTAATCGTATAACAGATTTATTTAAAAACAGGTATTCCATACTTTATCAGTCAATTCTATTAGAAATTATCTTTGTCCTAAAATGAACCAACAATGAAGATTTTGTGATGTGTTGCTCGTTAATTTGTATTATGAGCTGACATTTACACCTCACACTTTAGTGTTTTCTGTGTCACTAATACTGTGACTTGCAAATAGTTGAGGGATTTTTACATTCTTTCTTCCTATTTGCTTTTTCCCCACCAAGGCTGACAACCATTAGCTCATTTGTTTCCCCAGCGTATGTGAGGAGTCCCCAGCATGACCATGTGGAAGTTTGTGTCCTTAACCTGCATACCCATCCTCAATACAGGCTATGAATGCATTCTTCTATTGGACCCTTAACCCCTCCTGTGGTAGTTCACATGACCACTTGTGTCTCCACAAGGACTTACTAACTATCCCCCTTGTATATACATGTTTCCATCCACATGCTCAGTGACACCTACCAACCCAGTTTGGTAGCATCAAGCCCAAATTCACTGGTTTTGCTTCCTTTCTGACACCTGCAGTTCTCTAGTGACAATTACAGCAGATTGGAACCAGCAACCCCCCACCCCCACCCCCAATACCACTCAACTGCTTTCATTTTGCTTCATTTTTTCCATGTTCCTCAAAAAACCTTTGATATTCTGGTAAAACACCAAGGATTACAGTCAGTTAACAATGCCAATAATTAGAATTTTGTGCATCTTATTGTTCAAAACAATGCATGTTGATGCAAAACCTGTTATTCTATTAAGCTTTTAAGTGAAATTAAAGTAATACTCAAAACTTGCCTGTGAACTGGGCCTTTGTCCTGCATTATTTTTGGTGTTGTCCATAATTCTTGAGCAAAGATGTTGAAAGGTATGCCCTACCTAGGATGGGCATGCCAGTGTTGGCCACTCAAGTCCATCTTAGCCAACCAGGCTCTCTCACCACCATAAGCACTACCTATGTCTGTGTTTTATTCATGGCTTTATCCATTTACATCAGTTATTTGGGGATATTTAAAATGTGAATAGTTTTAGTAGGCATGCAATGACATGCAAATACATTGGGGATATGGAATATCTGAGGTGTTACACTGCAGAAGCGTCAGTTCTGTTTATTATCTCATGTTATGAACTTGACAGTAGTTTTGTAATGACAGTAAGTTCACTTTACTTGACTGTATAAGTGGATCTTGTTTTGTAATAAGTATTGCATTTTACCACAGCTGGATAAAACAACATCAGTTAGGCCAGACAGATTGCTGCATTTAAGATGTCAATGTACAGTTCTGCCAATTCTCTCATGGATCTGGAACCACTGATTGACATGCATCTTGTCACATCCTCAGACACTGATAAAACCACATGTCAATAAGTACAACAAACCAGGACATGGAAAAAGGCAACAAAAAAAGGTAACATTCAGGACTATAGGGACAAAAGCTGAAAAAAAAAAAACAAGCACATCTTTCAGTTTTCATCATTTTTCACACACATCCCCACATTACCATCCATTTGTAC
Organism: Protopterus annectens; assembly: GCF_019279795.1. Classification (NCBI taxonomy): domain Eukaryota; kingdom Metazoa; phylum Chordata; order Ceratodontiformes; family Protopteridae; genus Protopterus; species Protopterus annectens. Next base: position 1,815,788,308 of record NC_056741.1, on the reverse strand, counting down.
TTCATTTCTATGTCTAGGTTATACCTTGTATACATCGCAGCTACTTGTATGCATCTGATGTCCCTGTTAATGTGTGGCTTTGTCAGCTTCTGCCATTCCACAAGCTGTGCTGTCAGTGAGATACATGTTGACTGGTGAACCTGGATTCAGGTAAAATGTATTCCAAAGGTAAAGTAAAAGTCATACTTTTTTTGAACACTGCATGTCAAGTCAGTTCCCAATCTACATACTACCAGAGTACAGCTTGGAAGGTTTTATGCATTACCTTATTTACATGCCAAGTGGAATTTTTCCATAATTTTCAGCACTCTTTCGCATTGCCCTTTCTGGGATTGAATACAAATTGGCATTTTCCAATCCAATAGGCACTGCTGTGTTTTCCATATTTATAGGTTAGCTGCCCTTCCAGGCCATATTAAGCATAACCAGTTTCCCTTTCTGTACTCAAATTAACCTATTCCATTTGGATAATGATTGATCTAACCCTTCCCGTGTTGATAATTATATATAACCCTAATGAGAATAACTGAGATCCTTGCATGGGATAAAGCATTTAGCAGCTGTCTCAGTCCATTAGTAATACAGGGCACAGTCCTGCAGTAAATTTTCAGTTTTGCATCCATAGATCCAAGTTGTGCTTGAATATGGACAGGGATGTACTTTTTTATGAGAATGGGAAGTCTGTTCCAGAGCAGTGGTGTCTTCTGCATGATATACTCGTCCCACTAAACTGTTCTGTTTTAGTTGAAGAAGAGGTTTAGATCCCTAGACCGAGTATTTCTGATGTCATTTGACTTGCTGGTGTGCAGTAAATCCATCACTAATTGGTCAGAGGATGCCTTGTATGCCAGACACAGGTCACCTCTTAGTCTGTAAGATACAGAGTTTAGTGACAGGGCTTTGAGTTGGTCCATGTAAGATGTGCCATTTAGGCCCTGTATTCTTTTAGTGAGGTATCTCTGTGGGTGTTCCAACTGTTGCATGTGTTTGGACAGATACATGCCAAATGGGGCAGTATATTCAATGACTGGCTTAATGAGGGCGGAGTAAAGAGGAACAATGTCATCCCTAGATTTAGACAGTCCCTTTGTTTACAAGCTGTACAGTATAGAATGACTTTGTTACAACAATGGGCACAGTCAGAAGTTAGGTCACTGCCCACATATGTTCCCAAATCCTAAACTGGATGAACTGTTATGGGCATATTGAGTAGATGACTTCCCAAAGGATACAGTAATACATTTTCTGGAATTTATTTTCAGTTCATGATTTTGGCATCAGTTATTTATCTAGTACAAACTTTCCAGCAGGACGGCAAGTCATTTGGGGATTCAAAGACTGCTCCTAGCTTTCAGACAACTGCAAACTTAGTTAGCCAGAGTCTTTGCTACTGGCTTTTACTTCAGAAAATTAAGTGCCAAACAGAAGAGGTCCCAGTACAGACCCCTGATTGTACAAAAATAAATGCTATAACCTATTTACTACAAATAAAAAGAAGCATTGTAACAGAATCATTTTTGTAAGATTTTAAACAATTCAGCTGAGAATTTCATAACTTCCTGTAGTCTTCTTAATGACAGAGCTTTCTACAGCCCTTTCAACTTCACCCTCCAAGAAGTTTGGCTGTAGAATCAGAGAATATGCCACGATATGCATCAGTGATATTTGGGTTTATTTTATACACCTATATTCCAGCCACCTTTTCTTAATATCTTCTGTTTCTGTTAGGTAATTCCCATTTTCCTTTTATCATAACTTTTTTTTTTGTTTTTACATGAAAGCTTCACTTAATATCATCAATGATCTTGAATTGTGCATATCTGTAAGTCAAATGGTACACAGGTTACTCGCTCTAATGGCCTTAACCTGGTATGTGACATTAATAGAACCTGCTGGAGGGACAGATTTGCCTCCCAGAGGTTACCACATTTTTGGAACAGACTCCCGCTTCATGTCAAGCAGAGCACCTCATTGACCTTCTTCAAACGCAATCTGGATGAATGGATGGGTAACCATAAATTCACCCAACGGGTTCCACTTTAGCCTAGTAATCTCCTATGATCCTATGACCCTATGAGATCTTTACTTCGCCATTCTGTTATTTTCATCCAATTCCTTGCACCATTCATTTAAATATGCCACCAGCTCTCTTCTTACAATTCCCTGGAACACTGCATTTTGGTTGTCATATTTTCTGCAATTTGCATTCACTTTTGCATTTATTTCCTCGCTCTCTCCAAAAGCTACCACAGGTAGCCATTTTTTTTAATTTTCTTTCTATATGAGATAGTTTTGACTGCCATCTCCTGGACAATATCACAAATCTCTATCCAAAGTTTTTTTTAGGCATTCTATCTACCGGGCCTAATCCCTTAAATCCATTCAGTTCCACTTCATATTAATAGGGAATTAATGTTGAGCTTGAATATAGTTGTTCTAGAAATTTTTCCTGCTTTTCCAAACTAATTCTAAATTTTTTAATTAAAAGTTGGTGGCATGACCCACAGTCAGCTCCATGCCTTGCTTTTGCTGACTGCGTATTTCTCTGCCATTTTTGACTGCAGAGCATGTAGTGAATGCGATTTCAGTACTAAATGCTGATCATCTGATAGCCATGAACAAAGCATTCATTTAAGATGTTGAAAACCATGACAGTTATGATCAGGGAATTACTTTACTAGTTTATATCTTGTTTCCTTTTGTATACCAAGCCCAAACTTGCTCATTATTCCAAGTGCTCTTTGGCTACTTTCTTTAGCATTGCAATCACACATGATGAAGGTTGTCATTTATAAATATCGAGAAAGTGCTGTAGATCTTCATAAAATTGTTCACCTTCCATACACTTGTATAAATGTAATGCCAAATGGCTTGTTCTAGGGTCTGATCGAGATCATTCTAACATGTTTTGGATTTCAAAAAATTTATGAACTTGATACCCTGTTTTTTGACTAAGGCTACTCCATTTCTTCTGCAAGATTCTTGCCTGCAGTAGATCTGATGATTTTCTAATGTAAAATGACCAAATACAGTCCATTTTAGTTTGATAGTTCCCACCTTTGTCATTACGTCTACCATGGTTCACACATTTTACATTCCAAGTTACTAAAATGTATAGTTTCAATCTATCCATATCATAACCTCTAGCTCATCCTGTCTTATGCTCTGCTTTTCCTCAAGTAGTATACTGAGAACCTTCACACCTGGTGATCTCATCTTTCAGTGCCATTTCAACACAACGGTGGTTGTTTATATACATACAGTTTTCTTGGCAAACTGCAATAGGGTGGGTTGCCATTACCTTCTTCAGTGGACACTGTCATAACCCTGCCCATATTGAATGGCCTTAGATAGCATAAACCATAGCTTCACTCAGACACATAAACCTCTACACTAGAATAAGGTAATGGCCTTGAAATGGATAGAATAAGGGAGGGGATTTAAATCCTGATTTTTAACCCCATCTGGTTCCTTAACTAACTCCTTTTCTGTAAAGCATCTGTCTTACCAACATTAAGCATTCAGTAGACTGCTACACCAACATATTTGTGTGCAATGGTATTTGTGTATTTGGCTATAATGGTGAAGCTGAAGTAACCAAACTTCAATGTCACTTGTAAATAAATCTCAGTGTAACCCTTAGTTTAACAAAGACACTGCTACTATAACCTGGATTTTACTTTGTCATTCTACATACTTACTTTCACAGAGAGTATAAAAACATGCATCTCAGATCATCTCTTAAAAGGGAAGAGGGCACAGGGTGCTCAGATACATTTGCCCAGCCAACAAAGTAGTAAATAAACAAAAGGTTCTGCATTTAATCAGTAGTTTTCTGATAATATAAATTAAGGAATAGAGAGGAGAGGACTGATGATTAGGCACAGGTAACTGTTTTTATTATTCCATTACTAGTTTCATAGCACATGTTACGTCTACAGATGCCTTGCAAGATTGAAGCCAAGTTTCTAGCCATGATGGTGGCATACACAGTCTAGTTGAGGTCAAAGTTAAACTGTTAATAAGATTAACAACCATTGTAGAATGGACAGCAATAGGAACAGCAAGTAACCTAGAGATATTTTTTTTCTGGTAGGCACATTCCCTGTTTAAGATCATTATTAGTGCCAGCTGTGGTGGTGTCAAGGGATAATGCCCCATCTACAGCCTACATAACATAAGTTTGATTAGTGGTTTGTTTTTCTGTTGGAGATGGGAGGGGTGATGAACATGCCCATCTTGGTGTGGAGGGTGGGCAGACTGGCTGTGTACTGCCAGAATTCCTGGGAAGAGAGGCAGTGATACACATGTGATGCATTTTTATGAGCATTAAGCCACAGCCTGGTGGTAGCCTCTAAAGTGGGTGTGCAGAACCATGCACTGCGGACCTTTATGATGATGTAGATTTCAAGTCTCCCCAGCCCATGGATGTGGTTAGACTAATACAAAAATAGAATTAGTGGCAGGATGCCAAAGTGGTCATAAACCACCTGTATGGTTACCTGAATACTGGGGCACTCTGAACAGCTCTTATCTTGGTACTACGTGATATTTCCAGGTAAAGGAATATAATGGCCTAAGTTGGACTGTGGACTGTTTCAGTTAGCAGGCACAGGGCAAACACTACAGAGAAAAAATATAGTTATTAGTTATTAAAGCAGTTTGCCAGAAGGCTTAGCAGGGGTGAGGTGAATGAAATGTAATTGGTGGTTGTCAATGGGGCTTTACTACAGTACTGGCATTCAGAATAGTATGGCAACTGTAACAAACATTTGGTACAATGTACACTTACATTTACAGCAAGTGGTTTGATACATTTTAACATTCCAAAACACAGAAATCTTTTGGTGTTTTTTTTGCTCTTCAATTTAAGAGCTGTGGAGAATGAACTTAACAGTCCACAGAAATCCACATCAGGGAATGGAGAATAGAAGTTTAAGAAATGAGAAACACGGATTGGGGATAATGGACCTAATGTGCAGTTAAATCGGGGAGCAAACCTTTTTTTTGCTCCTCCTCTTGAAGGAATGTATGAGTTCAGATCAGGGAATGACACCAGTTATTACACGAGCAAGCTACAAGTCTGTTGTTTTCACCCGACTGAGATCGACTGTTGAGGCATGCTGGCATCTGAAAGTGCTGTTTGATAAAATGAAAACAGTGGTTGTCTGTTTATATTTCTTTGCCAAGTGATATTTTTTAAAGAATTTCTCTCTACTTTCTGTGAGTGAATTTACTTATGGTGAAGAAGTCTTTGAGCTGGCCAAACAGACTAGAAGGATTTCACTCATCAGCATATAATTTGTAAGTAATCCCTAAAACATGCAACTCCCATAAACATTCCATCACAGTTCCTTTTCCATTTAAGTAGAGAATATCCCAAAGACATGCAGAAAAGTGAAATAAGCTATTTACACTGCTCGTGTTGTGTGTGTGTGTGTGTGTGTGTGTGTGTGTGTGTGTGTGTGTGTGTGTGTGTGTGTGTGTGTGTGTGTAGATGATTGTGCCTGTGTATACCTGCATGTAAGCAATCACCCTGTAATGAAATGATTCATCTTCCACATCTGACCCTCTGTCATGATGAATAGGAAAACACAGATCTTTGCAAATGGGTAACAGTATTCCTTCCTTTTTCCTTCATGATAAAGATCATCTTAAAAATGTCCGACTAGGTTCCACAGAGCCTGTTTTCAGCGGAGGCCGGGGAGAGAAATGCAGATGCATGTCTTTGAGAATGTGGGGGAGAAACCCGGAGGAAGAGAGCAACACCACACACACATGCAAACTCAAACCACAGACACACCCCAGCAGGAAGAACCGAGAACCGAACCGAGAACCCGAGTTAACGTTAACGTTAACACAACTACTGTACCACCAGGAAAAAACAAGCAGAAAATGACTATTTGCTTTGCTACACAATTGATAACATCCATTAAAGCAGCCTGGCTTACAGAACACTGGCATAAGGCAATCTTGGGTTTAACATTAAAGTCTCTCTATAGCTATATTAATGCATTAGAATCACACTGTTTGTTAATATATTTTACTTTGTTCTACTCCCAAAAACGCAAAGAAGGGGAATTGCTGTGTCAATGTGAATTTGTTTTTCAGTCTGTTGGCTTGTTCCTATAACCCCGGGCATGGGAATGTAGCTGCTTCTTACATCACATGGTAAATGTCTTCCAAATCCCTCAGCTACTGTAAGGATGGGATATACTGTGGCACACATATACATGTTACATAGAGCTGATGCCTGGTACATAAGAGAGTTCTAACCCAAAAAAGAAACTCCTCAGTAAGGAAACACCTCAGAGGCCTACAAGGTGTTTGGGTGAGGAATTAATTGTGGCCTTTAGCCAGGATGAAGCCTCTGAATATCAACAAGATAATTCAGTGACTAAGGTTTATTCCCTGCAGTTTCAGGGTTTTTGTTCATTCCAGACTTCTGATGGCATGTCCATGTTCTACTCATGTCTGCGTAGGCTTTTGAAAGATCATTCTAACTGGTATACCTACAAAAACATGCTGGTTGGATTGGTTGTTCTAAAACTTGTCACATACCCTTACTCCTACACCCTTGTACCACTCCAAAAATCCTCATCATAGTTTCAGTTTATTTGCAAATTAGACTAATAGAAAAGCTCTGGAAGGCCTCTAACATAGCAAGGAAACATGACCAGGATGGATGACCATTACTGCCTCCTAGTATGACTATTTGTTAAGAATGCATGAACCTTTGTTCATGTTTTTTGACAGAAAACAGTGCATCAGATCAGAGTTACTACCCCATTATTACTGCCAGATCACAGCAATCAGTGTAATAAAGACAAGTGTGTGTACTGCAAAAAAATACACACATACATAAATCACATTGAATGAATAAATCAAATTGTTCTACTAAGCTGGATGCATGCATAAGCCAAGGAATGGGACTTATCAGATGTCTGAGAACTGAATATAACAGCTTGAGCAGGTCCTCTGCAAGAAGACAGGCAACATTGTATGGATACCACTTCTGTCCTGGGGATCAGGTTCCAGAACAGGAAGACTCATTCTCTGCAAGGTTGGAACCAAACACTGACTCAGAGATCAAAGAAAGCCCCCCTCCTTTAGGAGCTTTACTGGATAGTGGTGGTGGGAGGCACTTAGACCACCTGAGGATTTATGGAACGTGACATTTACAAAAGTCAGTAGGAAAAAATTAAGACTGCCCTCTTGAAATTGTATTGTGACTAAATAGATTCTGTGAAGAGTGTTTGTTTTCTGGTCAAATAAACTTTATGCTTTCACTGGACATTTGACCTTTAAAATAAAATGGATATATAAAGAAACAAAGTCTTATTCAGCAAAACAACCCTTCACTGAAAATGTGTCAAAACTAGGGGAGCCTTCACCGGACATTTGTCAAAACAAGGGGCCTTCACCTAACATTTGTCAAAAAAGGGGTCCTTCGTCAGACATTTGTCAATCATGTTATAATGATACCTTCTGTTTTTAGTGGCTTTCTTATAAGTATTTCTTATTTTTCTTTTTTCTTTTTTTTTATTTATACACTCACTCTCCTGTACATACATATTATATATATATATATATATATATATATATATACACACACACACACACACACACACACACACACACACACACACGTACACACACTGTGCATTTGCAGGTGCATACACTCATGCACATGTACACAAAGATAGGTTTTGCTCCTAACATTTGCATAACTAACATGACACATGCACACACATACATTGTACATTATGCATTGGGATCCTGATGGAGAGATGATAGGGGGTCCTGATGGAGAGATGAAACTTCAAATAAAAATTTGTGTTCATTAATACAACATACTTTTGAAAAACAGTATACAGATCAATAAACTTTGATCTCTTTGGAAAAAGAAGCATCTGAGGAAGTGAGAAAATATGAACAACAAAACCTAGAGATATTTGAAAAATATAAAAAAGAAATATGGACATGGAAAAGAAAGAGAAATTTGATATGGTGCAATATTTATGCAGGAGAAAGCCAAGTTAATTAATATAGAGAAGACAGTCTTAAAGATATTCAAAGAGAAGTATGGCAAAGGCATCCAGATATGAAAAATTTCACAATAAAAAGATTAATAGCACAAAGATGTAATGTAGACAAGACAATTAGTAAACCAGAAGTTAAAGAAATAGAAGTTGAAGCTAAGGTGGGACCAATAGATCTAGAAAACAAGGAAAGGAGCTGGTAGCCGCAGATGGTCAGTTGAGGGGAGGTAAAAAAAAAAAAAAGAGAGAGAGACAGCGAGAAAGGCAGATGCCAAGTCATGTACAGCCACAATTTCATGAATGTGTTGCAAAATGCGAGAAAAGTTTGTTGTTAGCAGAGGCAACAGCCCTCTCCTGTAGTCGCCACCTACAATCTGCACTTTTCAATCAACATACATGCAGCTGTTTGTATATAAACATTACACATGTTTTCAACAAAGGCACATTAAGTATGTGTGCACAAGCTTGCACATAAGCAGTCACAAGCAAAACTTTGGTCAGTGTGCTCCCCACTCAGGTTACAAGTCACTTCTCCATAGAAATGTCCTGATACCTTCACCCTGATGGCAGCACTAAAGCAGTGCAGTACCTACATGTGTCCACACATCTCTGCCTTAACCTCCTACATGCCAGGATGCCAAACTGCCTTATATGTATGTAGCACAAGTATCTGCTTGTGGCTATGCTCCACAAGGACACTTCCTCTACAGGTATAGCCAAATGTATGCACACACCACCAACATCCGCCTCCCTGAGACTTACAGGTAGAATTTTTTTCTCCACTGGATCCTGTCTACATACATTACCTATCTCATGCTGAAAGACAGTTTACCCTACCAGATCACTGAGAATTATGCCTCTACATACATCATATCCCAAAATCACTGACACATTTCTCCTCAATACACATCACATTCCCAAATAACTAACAAGTTATTCCTCTAAATATGTCAATTCCTTTTTTACATTAAATAAGTGAAGATGGCATGTACTATAGGTTGTAGTAGACAGATGACCACATGCATTAAACTGAGGTACATCAACCAGCAGAGACAGAAGAAGAGGTAACCAACTACAACCCACCTAAATCTGTAAAATGGTTCACAGCACAGACATTTGGCTAAAGGACTATGACTGGTGGAATGAAGATCTTCTCCATGAAACAATGACCAAAGGGTTGATTACATCAGGTAACAGGACATGCCTATTTGTGGGTGTAGTGGGTAAAACCCCCACAGAATAATTACTTAATTAGGCATCTGGCTGAGTCTTAACTATTTAGTCAATTCAGTAAAGAAGCTTTCAGAGCTTTAACTTAAACCTGCTGACAGATGCTGGTTTACAGATAAGTCCCTAAATTCACTGAGAGAGAGCACAATCCTGCTCCATCAGTGACCTTGTCATTTAGTGTTATCATCCAAGTCACTTACTTAGTGCACGTGTCTGCCTTTTTGCGCCTGAGAATATAAAAGTTCATTATGCCAACTCCAGTCTTTTGGGCCAGAGGTACCAACATGATGCCCTATCATTAAACTGCTTCTGATACTCTCACCAGGCCACCATTCTGTCACATACAATTTGGCTCCATTTCTTTCCATCATTCTGAATCACAGGTTTGCATTATAAATACCTGCATGCACATTTTCACTGTGGGAACTCACCAAAGCCCATACGATACAGACACACAACTTCCATGGGAGTGGCAATGAAAATTTTTAGGAAGTGCCTAATAATATCACACCTGCAATATAAATAGGCTAGCCAACCATTGGTGTAAAAATTGACTCAAGGCAATTTGATCACATTGACAGAGGCTGATGTGACAATTTTTCTCATAAGTATGAGAACAGAATGCAGATTAATAATCATGTTTATGCCTTAGCCTGTTCACTTCCTTGTTTGGTGGATGATTTTAATACTAAGAAAATTATTAGGAAGAATTGGAAATGCTTGATAAATTTTCAGGATACGTGAAATATAATTGGTGATGCCCCAGTTTTTACAACTACTAGATATGTGGGGGCTGCAATCAGTGTAATCATGTATTAGTAGGAGAGAGGGTTTTTATAGAAGCTAGAAATTATTTTACTGATTTATTCAATAGACTGCAAACCAGATAAACACACAAACTATTTAAAAACAAAAACAAAAATGCGAGATGAAGAGACGGAGCGGTAAAATACGAGCTAACTGTTTAATAAGCGCTTTCGGAAAAGACAATACTTCTCCTTCTTCAGACAAAATACGTACCAATTAAGCACCATTTTATATAAAAATGTATGAACAATGTAATTATTCAATTAAAACTCTTAGAAAATAAATATCTTTAAAGAAATATTCCACATTAAAAGCAAAAGTGCTAAATGGCAAACATTGAAATGCAAAGCAAACGGACAACTTTTAAAGAAGCATAACTCTAAACCCAAAGTAGGACTCATCTTTATCTAGAATTATACAATCAAACCAAATGTATAATGAACATTCATTTAAATAGACAATATTCCTTTAAATGTATATTAGGCTAATAATTAAATGCAAAACCTAAAAAGATAATTAAATTCAAAACCTAAAAAGAAGCAGGAAAAATAAAAGAAGGTAATGACAGAAACAGTGTCAACAGAACACAATTTCAAATTTGCCATATTAAAACAGGTTTTAGTTGACCAGAGTGGTGGTCCCTGGCAACTTATATTAGAAATGGAAGAACTATTTTGGCAAATTAGAACTGCAGCTTATTTACCTCCAGGGCTGAATGAGTATGTGTCTGTCAAAAGTATTCTAAAATATTTAGCCCTGAAGAGGTAGTTGTTTTTTTTTTTTTTTTTTTATTTAAACTTACAAGTTCTGGTTTTTAGCCCTTATTTATTAATATATATGGGTATGTTAATTATTATTAGAAAGTGATTTTTATCTATAACAACACACATAAAAATAGTAAACTCCTTAAGTATACTTTTTTTATTCGCCATTATAAAGTATTTCACATATATAGCAGTTAGGTTTTTAAAAAACTAATGCTGACTATTGCTTTTCATGTTTGTTGTCTAATTATATAGGCTTTTACTACCTGTTTAGATTATATGAAATTGACACTGTTCCTGTCATTACCTTCTTTTATTTTTCCTGCTTCTTTTTAGGTTTTGAATTTAATTATCTTTTTAGGTTTTGCATTTAATTATTAGCCTAATATACATTTAAAGGAATATTGTCTATTTAAATGAATGTTCATTATACATTCGGCTTGATTGTATAATTCTAGATAAAGATGAGTCCTACTTTGGGTTTAGAGTTATGCTTCTTTAAAAGTTGTCCGTTTGCTTTGCATTTGAATGTTTGCCATTTAGCACTTTTGCTTTTAATGTGGAATATTTCTTTAAAGATATTTATTTTCTAAGAGTTTTAATTGAATAATTACATTGTTCATACATTTTTATATAAAATGGTGCTTAATTGGTACGTATTTTGTCTGAAGAAGGAGAAGTATTGTCTTTTCCAAAAGCGCTTATTAAACAGTTAGCTCGTATTTTACTGCTCCGTCTCTTCATCTCGCTTTTTTGTTTTTATTTTTAAATGATTTATTGAATAGGTTTGATTGCAAATCGAAGTATGTAGTATATATAGCCCTTTGTGGGCTCTGTCCTGCTTTTTTTACATAGGAAGGAGAACTAGAGGGTTTTATTTTAGGATGTATGAGCATTTGAGGGCGGTAGAAAAAAAACAATTAAATAATGCACTGGCTAAGCATGCAGCTTTCAACCATTCTGATCAATTAGAGAAAACACCGGAGAAGGATCCAAATGGTCCGGTAGTAAGCACACTGAATAACTGCAACACAGTACTGTTAAATGAAATGCTGTTCCAATTGAACCAAACCTTTCAAGACAGTTTAACTTTGAAAT
>NC_056741.1:1815673867-1815771367 GCF_019279795.1 Protopterus annectens | reverse complement strand
AACTGCTATAATGGTAGGAGAAGCTGGCTGAAAGTATAAAATCAAGCCCTCAGTCCGTCTCTAACTATGGCAACATCATGTTAATGACGGAAAAACTCTTGAATACCATAATAATCTAAATGACTTGGAGATTACCTGCACTCTAAGTGACTCATGACTCTACAAGCCACCATTTATACTTTGAACCCTGAAAAAAGCAAAGTAAAGCAACTATTAGCAGTGGCTTTAAATTACCCAGTTTCTGTTCATTTTATAAAAAGTCACCAAGTTAATGAAAGTAAAGCTACATATCATATATGGGGCAACAGACAAACACGCCTTGTTCAGATGAATATTCATGTGGCTGAGAAACACATGACACTGTTTATTCATGACTAAAGTGTGACATCAACCAGTTGCTGGGTGTCGGGTGGGGTTTGGGAAGCACTTGCTACTTACCATCCAGTGGACCAGTAGAGTACAACAAAGCCACAGCTTTATCCCCAGCACAACTTTGTTTTAAAATAGTGTGTACACAGCAAAGCTCATAGTCTAGTTGCAGAAGAGACAGCACAGCCATTTAGTCTAATGGCCACTGTTCATGAATAGGCTCCTTCCAAGGCAGAAAATACACTCATGCAGTAGGCAAGAATAGAAGGACAAATGCCAAGGAAGTCTTCCAAGCACAAGGGTGAAACCTGATATTTCAAACTCTCTAACTGAAATAAATGTGTGAATCTACATCCAAAATATTAAAACCTCTGTGACACAGTTATTTTTTATCAGTGTCCTCTAAACCCTGCATCCTGTTGCTCTCCATACACTAACTTTGGAGTAGGGGAAATACTCTACCCAGTCATGAAAAATGTAGACAGTTTTCCATATTCACTAAAAACATTACATTATTCCATGGATCCCAGTTAAGGTCACTGGAACTACAAAAAGCTCCCATCAATGAGCAAGTAGCTATTTCATTCTTTACACTCAGCATTCTGTCAAATAAAAAGAAACGACTATTATAAATTACAGGAAGAAAATGATTTGAGAAACTTGAAGCACAAGTGAAAAATTAAATATGTTTCCTGCAGTAATGAGGGCCATCTTCACCCTTTTTGTGACCTGTCACCTCTGTCCCCAGATGCTAAAATTTATGATCCATTATCAGACAGCTGTCAGGGATAAACCCCACAACTATAACACTTACAGTGGCATTCATGAAAGAAAAGCACCATAATATTACTGCCAATGAGCTGAAATTGTACTAGGCAAACCTGAAAAATATTTTTAAAATATTCTTCCCTATACAAAGCTATACCCACCCCTCTACACTCAAACAGGGGGCCTAACGTAATGATGCCAACTATTAATCAGCATATCTCATAAAAACAACAACTTCTGTGATGCATCACATTCAGTATTCGGGCATAGTACAATGACTCTTTTCTTGTCATTCCTGACTGCAACCAGTAGTACGGGTATATTCAACAACTACATAGTCAGGCAGTGTAATACACATGTTATTGACTATTGGCCAGAGCAGTTCTATTACCAGAAACACACTAAGTAATAAGCATCCCACATATGAAGTAACAGCTACACCTTTACTTTTAGGAAATGGCAAAGGCTAGGAAACAGCATAACTTTCACCTCAGACAGCAACATGCTTTTTTGCAAGGACTAATAAAATCTCTAGTTAATATTGCTAAAAACTTAATTCATAATTTTCCCACATAAACTACAACAGAATAAATGATCATAATTTTCCTATTATCAGCAAGTTAATTGTACACAGCCCTGTGATGACATGTGAAGATGTAATTTTATTACAGCAAATGTTCAATAAAGATTTAAGGCTTTCTGTGGTCCCAGAAGCTTGGAGAAAAGCTTATGCTATTATTTATAAAGAAAGAAAACACAGTAAGTATTATAGACTTATTAGTATAACTTCCAACATGTGAAAGTGTTTTGAAATAGTACCAATAGTACCCTTGAACTCCCACATAGATGGTAGCCTACTTAACACAGAAAGTGTGATAAGAGACCTTAGGACACAGATGGACACTAGTCTCTCCTTTGACAAGCACATCACCACAGTAGTTAGGAAATCCTTCTACGTGGCACACCTCATCACTAAAGGGTTCTCCTCCAGAAAAAAAGAGGTCATTGTTCCCCTCTACTCATCCCTCATCAGACCCATCATTGAGTACAATGCCCCATTTGGCATGTACCTCACAACAACTGGAACAACTGGAAAGGCCACAGAAATACCTCACAAAGAGGATTACCAGCCTCAAACAGATGCCATATGCAGACCGCCTCAAAAAACTCTAGCTCTACCCCATCGCTTATTGCCTACTCGGAGGTGACCTTTGCCAAACTTACAAAGCCATGTCAAACCCAGTTCTGTTTGACAAGCTACACTTAAAGAAACCCCTGATCACTCCGTGTCACACGCTCCAGGGACCTGAACCTTGCCACCACAATAAACAGAACATGCTGGAGGGATAGATTCCTGTCCCAGAGACTTCCCATATTCTGGAATAGACTAACCATTCACATCAAGCAAAGCCTCTCATTAGCCCTCTTTAAGAGGAATCCAGACAATTGGATGGGAAATAGGCTCTGCTCAACAGGGGTGCAAGAAAATAACTTTCTTGGGTGGCAAAAGCCAGGGAACTTTTTGGCTAGGCTTATATAGGCTCTAGGGCCGATAGCCTAGTACCTACCTATGAACCTATGAACATATGAAAGATGAGTGCAACAACTCCTAATAAGGTATGGTATTTTCCTAGTAAAGAACAAAACAGCTTTATTAGGAGAAGTTCAGCCCTAATATCCTTTTGACTTTTAATGACAAATATTTTCCTTGCTTGAGCAGAAGAACAGTGCATAGTGGTTTACTAAGATTATTCTAAAACATTTGGCAACCATTTCACAATAAGATTATAGAATGCTTGCTCATTGGTGTTATATTGTGAAAAGGACTGATACTTGGCTAAAACATAGTAAGTGATGTGTCTCACTGGAAACACTTTACTATCTCAAAATACTGAAATCTCGAATTTCAGTATCTCGAGATGAAAATGCTGAAAGTGCAGTTTAGCGAAACTGCACTTGATCAAATTCAAAGTGTCAAATTCGCAGTTGTGGTGGCGTGATATGTGGCATTTGCTGTGTTTGTAAGGTGCAGTGTGCTATGGGATATGGTTTGCATGCCGTTGTGTGGATATATGTGGAGATTTAGGTAAGTGCTTTTTTTAAGGGTTTTGGGTAGGGATTTGAGTGTATGTGAGTGTGTTGGGAAGTTTTAGGTGTACATTAGGGTAGGTAGGTAAGAGTGTGAGTGTGAAAGTGTTGCGAGTGGTGGTGTTTGTACGTATGTGGTGTGGGTTTGTGCAAGGGGAATATACAGTATGTAGTGGTGGGTTTAGTGTCTTTGTCTTTTTAGCGCAACCTTGGAGTTAGTATATATAAGAAATTCTCCCTCCAGGATATAACATCCTACGACAAGATAGACTAAGTAAAAAGGGAGGAGGTATTGCAATTCTCTATAAAAATACACTTACTGTACAGCCTCTGCAAACTCCCCTACCTAAATTTAATAATGCTGAAACCCTGGGCACTGTTCTACTCCTAAATAAGAATAAAAGTATTAACATTCTCTCTGCCTATATCCCTCCAGGTAACAACTCCCCAACAATTGAAGACATCTTGCAATGGACTAATAAGAACCTCCCTCAAGAGACCATTCTATTAGGAGACCTGAACCTAGATTGGCTAACTTGTAACTCCAAAAGACCCACTAACCATATCAATTTATATGTTTTTTCTCAACTCATAAATGAACCCACTAGAGTAGATAAAAAATCCTAAAAGAACTTGTTACTGAATTGGACACTGGTAAACTACCCAGAACATAATTATCAGACAGGCTGTTTACCAGAGAGTCTAAGTGATCACCTCCCCACATTCCTCCTTCGTAAACACTCTAACATACCCAAACCCATAGTTATTAAACAAGTCAGAGATGATCACAATATTAACCCACATGATCTTAACAATACCCTAAAGAAATGTAACTGGGAACCATTGCACACCCTTGAACTAGACCAAGCTGCTGACTATTTCAATAATACTCTTACTTATATCCTTAACCTAATAGCCCCCATAAGAAAGATTAGAGCTAAAGTTAACTTTGCTGCCTGGCTTAGTAGGTCCACTAGAGCCTTACTAAAAACTCGAGACAAAGCATGGAAAACCTGGAAAAAAGATAAAACTACACTATCCAGACAAACCTACCAACAACTCAGGAATCAAGCTAAAAAAACAAACAATACTGGATAAGCAAAACCACTTCTTAAATATCCAAACCAAACACTCCAAAACCCCCCAGAAGTTCTGGCATGCAATAAACTCACTATTAAAACCTGGAAAAACCACCACTCCAGCTCCCACCTCCACTAATGATAATACTGACACAGCCTCCCAATTTAACCACCACTTTACTGGATCAATCAAGACACTATCCACTCAACTATCTAAAAATAGCTACTCACCCCCACCAAAAATAACTACAGATACATCATCCTCTTTTATGCTCTCACCACTTCCAACCTCCTCAATCAAAAAATATCTCTTAAAACTAAAACCCACATCTCTTGCCGCTGATGGACTACCAGCTTCCTTCCTAAAATTAGCCGCTGACTCCTTATCCTACCCAGTCTCCATCCTTATAAACCGCTCCATCCAGGAAGCCTATATCCCACAGATATGGACAATTTCATACATTATTCCCCTTCATAAAGGTGGCAACTCTTATGATTTCTCTATCGCCCCATTGCCATCTTGCCTCCCATATCTAAGATACTTGAGAAATGCATCCGTTCCCAGGTCATGCACTTCCTAAATACAAATAACCTTCTCTCCAGCCCACAACACGGCTTCTGCCCACACCATAGTACAACTACCGCTCTTCTCTCTTTCACTAAGCTGGTTAATCAACATAGAAATAATAATAACTTTGTATCTGCCACATTCCTGGACCTCTCAAAGGCCTTTGACATGGTCTCTCACCCCCTGCTAATAGATTCTCTTACCTCCTTATCCTTTGCCCCCAACACTATTGCCTGGTTCAAAAACTGCCTCTCCAACAGACAGCAAGCTGTCAAATGGCAAGGCACACTATCACCCCTTCTTCCCACAACAATAGGCATACCCCAAGGCTCCATACTACGTCCACTTCTTTTTTCTATTTTCACCAACAATCTGCATACCTCTACTCAAAATGCTGCACTCATACAGTATGCAGATGATTCCACCCTAATCTGATCAGCCCCATCACTTACCACTCTTCAACAACTCACCCAGGAATCATTTACCTCAGTGGAAAACTGGATCTCAAATATCCAACTTATCCCCAACCCCAATAAAACCAAACTACTCCTGTTCACCCCCAATAAATCACAAAAACCTCCTCTTTCCTTCTCTATCACTTCCACAAATGGTACTGTACTCTCCCCTTCTCCACATACCAAACTCCTAGGCATTGAAATAGATAACAAACTCCACTTTGACATCCATATCTCACAAACCATCAAAAAAGTCCACAAAAAAATGAGTACCCTATATAGACACAAAAACTTTCTTTCAGATCAGGCACGAGTCACCCTAGCGCAATCCAACCTACTGTCTACATTAATGTATGCAGCACCAATACTGACCCAAGTCAAAAAACTGACCTTGACGAACTTGAGTCTTGTTATAATAAAGTGGCCAAGTTTGCTACCAGTTCCATCTACAGAACCCATCACTGCCTACCACTAAGGGAACTTCAATGGTTGGAATTCTCACAACTACTGACTTTCCACCAACTAGTCATCACATATAATATTCTAAAATTCCCAGACAAAATCCCAGCACTAAAGCAACTAGTAACACACTATACAGCAAACCGTCCTCTTCGTTCTGCTGGTAAATCACTTCTCTATATCTCCACAGCCAACAACACTGCAGGCAAAGCTCTTTTCTCACACTCTATAGCTAAATGCTGGAATAACCTCCCCTTAGCTGTGACCTCTGCTCCAAATACCTCACAATTCAAAAACAGGCTTAAATCATATCTTAGAGATTCATGGCTGTGTCCATGTACTATATAATACTATATCCATACTTCCTTCCTATTTTTTACCTCTGCGCACTCAATAAACATAACATCCTATATTGAAACCTATCTTTGCCTGTTACTATCTATGAAGTTTAACTTATGTATGTATGTGATCATTTTTATTTGTTTTTTTTTTTTTCTTCTCTTTGTTTTCTCTCAGTGTAACTTTCTAGTATAGAAAAAATGGTAATAATGTTTGTTGATAACAATGCTTTTGTATGTTATGTAAAGTTGTCTTTATGTGGAGCTTTTCTCCCCGGGCCTCCGCTGAAAATGGACCTCGTCCAGTCGGACCACCAAGGTTAACAAATGTAAAATAAATAAATAAAATAAGTAGCAGGGGGTGTGGGGGGTGCAGCCCACCAAGTGGGGGGGGTGTAGGGGTGCTTGTCCCTCTGCTTATATGTAAGGTAGGTGTATGTATTTGTGTTTGTGTGTGTCTTGTTGGTTTGTTGTAGTGTGGGGAGGAAGGTGTATGTATGTTTGTTTGTGTGGTGGAGGTTGTATTTAAAAGTTGCGATTTTGAATTTCGCGCTTTTGGGGTTTCGATATTGTGAATGTTCGGCTTTATAGTCTTGAGATACTGAAATTTGAGATTTCAGTATTTTGAGATTATAAAGTGAATCCATCTCACTTTATGGTGTTAATAAATAATAATAATAACAATAATAATAATGTCAATTTGTTAACTAGGTAGGCTCAGTGGATACACAGTCCCTTTTCAGGGTGACCAGAGACCAAAGTCTGATTAAATTACTTGCTCAAGGTCACACATTAGGGACATGAGCCACGTGGGAACCAAACCCCGCACCTCAGGAACTACCACACACACAGCTCACAGCCTTAACCCTCTGCACCAAAGAGTATGAGGTCTACATGGGTAAAGATCATTACTGGAGTTCCACAGGGCTTTGTTTTGGGGCTATATTGTTTAATATGGTCCACTTGTCTATGCTAAGCATATCTAATTTCTAGAGTTCAGAGTGTGCTGAAGACTGCAAGACAGGAGCCATAGTGGGCAATATTTTAGATATCAAGCATCTGAGTAGATACTAGAAAAGTATTGAAGACTGGACTGCCCAGATGGGTTTATGGTTTAATGTGAATAAATGTAAAGTTGTTACACATGAGATACTTGGTAATACTGGCATACAGATGTGTTATCAACATCTTGAAGGTGTACCTTATATTAAGGATCTTGATGTCACTTTTAGACTACATCTGACTGAAACACCACATTATTTGAGATAAACGCAAAAGTCATGTAGCAAATTGAGTCAATACTAACAAACGTGGAATCCAGAGGCAGATCTAGTGAGAACATTGCATATTTCAGTTTGTAGAGCCTACAATAGAATACAACTTAATTTTTTTCTGTCACTTGAACCTTGCATGCTAAAATCAATTCCGAAGATGTACAAAAAAGTGAACAGTATAGTCAATCTTGCTTATTCAAACAGACTAAAACAACTGAATTTATATGGCATATTTTAGAGGTTATAGAGGGGGAAAGCTGTGTTTGGCCGTGACAGCCATTTTAGATACAGAGTTTAGGAATGAAATTGATTTAACTATTAAACCCAGTAAAACTTCAGATAGAGGACCAATATTTACAACAGAGAATAACAAAACAAACTTTACACAGATATTGGAATAAACTACCTGTTGGGATTAGGAAATAAAAACATTTCCTAATTTTAAAGGTATCCATATGCCCATTGTATCAAGGAGCCTGCACTTTTAATGGCCTATTTGGCTGATGCAGTAAAATAACTATGAACCTCATCTTCATGCTTGTTAAAACTTTTGTATATGTTAGGCAATTATTGCTGCACTTCTGCTTAAAGCTAACTCTCCAGCATGGGGAAAACATGATTCTTTCTTTTAGAACTCTGCCATTTTACCTAAAGGAACACTGTGCACTACTTTCCTCAATCATTCTACATATAAATGAAGCTTGACTTGATCTCAGTGATGTGTGAGAATGATACAGGTCTTTGTTAAAAATCATTCATAAAAAGGTCGATTCTGGCTGACTATAGTGCACCATACTAGTGCTCAGCACCACAGTTATGCTGGCTAACTTTAGTGCACCATAGTGATGCTGACTAACTGTAGTGTACCATAGTGATGATATCTATCTGTAGTGCACCATGCTAGTGCTTTGCACCATAGTGGTTTTGGCTAACTGTAGTATACAGCATCATAGTGATTTTGGCTAACTTTAGTGCACCATGCTAGTGCACAGCACCATGGTGATTATGGCTAACTGTAGTGCAACATAGTGATTCTGGTTAATTGTAGTGAACCATACTGCTGCACTAACACCATAGCAATTCTGGCTAACTGTAGTGCACAGCATCACAGTGATTCTTGCTAACTGCAGTGCACCATTCTAGTGGACAGCATCATAGTGATTGTTTTGCTAACTGTAGTTCCCCATACTAGTGCAGAGCACCATAGTGATTATGGCTAACTGTAATGCACAGCACCATAGCAATTCTGGCTAACTGTAGTGTACAGCATCATTGTGATTCTTGCCAACTGTAGTGTACCGCACTACTGCACAGCACCATAGTGATTATGGCTAACTGTAGTACACCACACACTACTGCACAGCACCATAGTAATTCTGGCTAACTAGTGCACCACACTACTGCACAGCATCATAGTGATTCTGGCTAACTGCACTGCACCCCAGTCAACATGTTTTTGCAAAGATAAAGATCATCATACATAGTTCAATGTTTCTATCCTTCCAGTTCAGAGTATTATCTTTGTGAAATACCTACCACATTTAAATATTTACTTCAGTAATTATCTGGTAAATGACAAGAATAACATTTCACAAAACGTTCCATGTTCAAGTATGACTGAGCATCACATACACTTACTAGTGTTGGGATATAATCCCCTTTAATCTCAGGCTGGTCTTTCAAATTAATTCATACACAATGTTGCTAAATTAATGTGCAAGAACTTGTAGTTAGGCAGTGAGTGAAGAGAACAGTTAATGTAATCTGTTCCTTCTCATCAAACTCAGTTCTTCAAGCTGTGGCATGCCTACAAAGTTAGAACAATGACATTTAGAAACAGCAGTGAAGCCGGTGGATATAATGTAAGAAATTGAATATGTTTACTGGATTCTATGTCATCCTTTATGATGTTTTAGTCACAAAGACATTCCAAATAGTCTAGACATAAACAGAACATCCCTAATGCACAACAACCACAGTCATTAAGCACTGCAGAGATTACCCTTCCAATCATGGAACACTGTACAGAATTCTTAATACTGAGATGCACTATGTAATCCAAACCCAATCGCCACTGCAGAACTACAGCATAATAGTTGGTTTTAAGTAGGCATATGCTTAAAAAATAATTCTTAAAGAAGCCAAAAATGCGGAATGGAAAGGGAAGAATGGCACATTAATAGCAAACCCTGACATCAGAGGCTTTATGAGATGCCAGAATATCAACTTCATTTATTTCATCTCCTAAATGACTTTGTTGCATTTAGTGTTTAAATCATTTTTAAGCTTGTGGTGAATAAACTGCTTTTAAAAAAGAGATTATTTTGAAATGACAGGATTATGTATAAATCATTGAAAAAATGTCTGAGTTCATATTTGCTGAAAAACGGATGTAATAACTTTCAGCTAATAAAGATAAACTTAACTCCATGTGTAAATAGTAAAATACTAACATACCTACACCCAGACACAAGGCAAGTACATTGATTCTAAATCTGACATCTCTATGATACAATAATATATTACCAGATTTGCAGACCCATATGTATACACTTCATTGTGGGTTTAGAACATCTTATATTAAATGTATTATGCTGATTTCCAAAATTCAGATGTAGCTTTTAAAGTAAATTTCATCACAAATATTCCAGAAAATTTGTGAAGTACAAAAAGACCTGCTGTGATTATTTTTGCTTCTTTTATTCTGTTCAAAGATAATTTTGAAAAGGCAAAACCAAGGAACTATCATACTCACAATGAGATACTGTAGGGTTAAATGAATGTCAGTTGCATTCCTATAAAGAGATGAATGATAACCATCAAAAATTAAACAGGAGTACATTGTTTTAATGGGACGCAGTCCTCATATTTTCCAGAAAATTAACCACACTTACTGCATTACGACTGCACTGGGGTAAATGGAAGCCTACCCTACCCATGAGGAGCAATGGTGTTTAGGTCAGTATATCTAATTTGGGGTAATGGGTGCGCTGTCCTTGACAGTATTTTGCCCCTCTTACCTCTCCTCTTAGGTGATTGTTGCTTTAATATAGTCTGCATTTGGAGAAAGTGCCTAAAGTAGGTCAAGTTTAAAAAGCTAATACGGCAATTTATTAATCCAACATGTAAACAAAGTGCTAACAAATAAACCTAAATTAAAATAAAGTAAATAATACAGTTTTTTTTTATTGCAGGAATGTATAACCTTGCCAAATGAAGACCTAATCCTTCAGCTGAACATCTTTGTATATAATTCTGAACTTAGCTAGTCCTGTAAAAACATATTAAGTTGGCCATTTGTTCATAGTTTATAAAAATTCAATGGCAATAACATCTATTTACTTCCTGCTACTGTAGCAAACTCCAATAGAAAGAGGCTGGTTAGGAACCATTATACAGATCCCTATTCTTCATCGATTTTGTATATCATGTGACCTAAAATCACTGTAAGAGAACAATCTAATTTCATACCAGTGATAAACAAGGGAAAGCAAATTTATCAATATGTGTGCGGCAATTCAGATAGTGACAAAATAAAATACTAAGAAATTAGTGAATACCCGTATACACCGTCTACAAAAAAATTACAGTTGTGTACACTTACCATAAATGTAGATGTTTGAGTGTATTCACTGTTGCAGTCATTACATTTGGGTAATCCTGCTGGCAGGTTGCCCTCAGCCGGCCTGAATTCCAAAGTCTTGGGTGCTGCATTGCCCACTGTCACCCCTTCCCTGACGTCAGATCATCAGGGGTATAAAAGAAGCAGCCAATGCCATTTTCTTCAGTTTCTCTTTAAAAATGTGTAAAAAATTCAACTTCCTTGTAAAAATCTTTACATCCAGTAAAATGTTTTCAATATTAGGCTTCTTGCTGGGAGACCAAACTAGCATATAGAGAGATATGGCAACTTAAACTTGATACTTGTAGTGGTAAGGGTCTTAACGACCATATTTCAATTACACCAGCTCTAAAAATTTTATCAGAAGACCCTAAGAGACACAAATCTTAAAATACACAAAAATATTTCATAGATTTTAGGAAATTAACATTAAATATTGATATTTATGTACCCTAGTGATTTATTATGTTTTAGTATAAATTATTAATTTTACATGAGTTTTTTAAAACCTTATATGCTGAACATTCAATGTCTGTAATTCTTTGTATTTTGTATTGTATTTCATATTCTATTTGATATTTGACATTTCTATATATATATTTTTACACAATAGTTTTGGTGTATCATGTGTAACATAACATATTAATTTCATTAATTTCATAGACAATTTCATAGAGAAGTTGTATATGTATATATATTTTATACATATATATATGTTGTATTGACATTTTCTGACTTCAACTGCATTTCATTATGTATTTATGGAATTACCATCTAATTGCTTAATTGTTCAACCATTACTCCCCAATGGATGTATAAAAGGAATGGGAGAGGTGCTTCCAATAGATTCTGATGAGGTCTCCAGTGTGGAGACGAAAGCGCTAAATCCTATTTTGTTGAGTTCTATTTGTCCAATAAATAATGTTTTATCTGTGGAAAAGTGAGTGGATTTGTGGAACGAGGCTTTGATTTGGTGTTTTGGAAGACGGCCTTTATGGGTACCGAATTGTACTACCTTTTGTGTACGTCCAGAGAATGCAGAATTCTCTCCCCCTTGTTCTGTGGATTTGAGTAAAAGGTTGTCAGATGGATGGCTTGGTTAAGAGCCACACTGGACACTACTTTAGGCATAAATGTTGGCTTTGTCCTCAGGGAGACTGGATGAAAAATGATGAAAGGTTCCACAGACATGAGGGCCTGTAGCTCTGAAACTCATCTTGCAGAAGTAATTGCTAAGAGCAGAGCTGTTTTCCAAGATAAAAACTTCATGTCAGCAGTAGCAGCTGGCTCAAAAGGAGGCAGTGTGAGCTTTCCCAAGATATAGTTGAGGTCCCATGCAGGTATTGGTAGTCTCCTTGGGGGCCTTACATTTTTGGCTCCTCTGAGGTACTGCCTTAATAAAGGGTGAGTAAAAAGTGGTGGCTCTGTAATGTAATGAGCCGAAATGGCAGAGGCATGAATTTTAATTGATGAAAAAGATAGGCCTTTGTCCAGTATCTCAGTTAAGTATTGCAAAATCTGAGGAATATTTGGTACCACTGTATCATTTCCTTGTGCCTGGTTCCAGGCACAGAATCTCTTCCATTATCCAGCATAAGACTTTCTAGTACTAGGCCTTCTGGCTTCCAGAATGACATCCATCACAGCTTTACTGAGTGGTGTTTTTTGTATGACTACATTATCCGCCATGCTGCCAAGTTTAATGTCCTGAGTTAGCTGTGCATGATCTGATTGCTTTGCTGGGACAGTAGTTGAGGTATTTGAGGTAAGGTCCAAGCTGAGTATAGAGATAAGTTCCTTAGTATTGGATACCAGTACTGGCGTGGCCAGTCTGGGGCAATCAGCATCATCTTTGGCTTCTCCTGTCTGACCTTTAGGAGCACCTTGGGGAGGAGAGGCAGAGGAGGAAAGGCATATACTGATAGGTTTTTCCAGCTGAAAGACAGGGCGTCCACTTTCCATGCTTGTCTGTGATAAGTCCTTGTGCAGAATATTTTTAGTTGGTAATTGAGAGGGGAGGAAAATAGATCTATGTCTGGGCATCCCCATTTCCTTGTTATCATGCTGAAGACTTGTGGATCCAGCTTCCACTCGTGGGGATCCATGAGGTTTCTGCTTAGTTCATCTGCCAGAGTATTTCCTTTCCTGGCAGGAATTGTGCCTGCAGATGTACTTGGTAAGTCAAAGCTGTGTCCCACAAGGTCATGGCTAGTCTGCAAAGGGAGTAAGAATGTGTGCCCCCCTGCTTGTTTATATACCACATGACCATGGTGTTGTCTGTCTTTATCAGTAGTTGTTCCAGTTGAAGTAGGTCCTTTAAGGCTGTCAGTGCATTTTAAACAGCTAACATCTCTTTGTGATTGATATGTAGATGCATTTGGTTTGAGGACCATGTGCCCTGAATGCATTTTCCTGCCATGTGGGCTCCCCAGGCATAGTCTGATGCATCCGTTGTTAGTGTCTGCCTGGCTGGAGGTAATGTGAATGGCTGTCCCTTGTTCTGGTGACAAGCCTTTGCCCACCATCGAAACTCCTGTTGCAGGCAGGGAATGACAGTAATGACTGTTTCCAGGCTGTGGCAATGTTGAGTCCAAACACTTTTTAGGTGCCATTAAAGTTTCCTCATATGTAGTCTTGCATATGGAATTAGTAGGATACAGGAGGCCATGAAGGCCAAAGCCTGCAGAATTTTTCTTGCAGATAACTGGGCCTTTGTTGCAAACATTTTGAAATAGGTAGTCAGTTGCCTTTGTTTGTCTGGTGTGAGATAAGCCATCTGGGCAGTTGTATTCAAGCTTGCACCCAGGAATATTATCTCTTGTGAAGGTACTAGTTTTGATTTCTTTTGGTTGACTGTGTACCCTAGGCATGTTAGAAGTCTTTTCACAAACGCCAGATGTTGAAGAAGAATGTCCTTGCTCTCTGCTTGAATGAGACAGTCATCCAAGTAAGAATATATTTGTATACCTCTGTCTGCAGAATGCAATTACTGGTGCCAGGCACTTTGTAAAAACTCTGGGTGCAGTAGATAAGCCAAAGGGCAGTGCAGAGAATTGGTAATGCATTGAACCAGCCTTGAATCTTAGGTATCTTCTGCATGATTGTCTGATTGGAACATGCAGGTATTGCCTCTTTTAGGTCTAAAGTCACAAGCCAAGCATTCTTGCCCAGCATGGGCAGAAGCTGCTGCAAAATTAACATTTTGAATTTCAGAATATCCAGGAAAGTGTTCAGAATAGATAGGTCCAGTATTGGCCTCCAGGCCTTGTCCTTTCTGGGTACCAAGAACAGTCTTGAGTAAAATCCTTGTCCCTGCTCTTGCTCTGGTACTTGTTGAATGGCCCCCATGTCCATGAGGGATGAGACTTGTTTTTGTGCCTCTGTCCATTGATGTTTTGGCAGATCTGGTCAGTTGTTTGCCTTTGGCAGAGTATGGAAATGGAACTTGTAGCCTTGTGCCACTATATTTAGAAACCACTTGTCCTGGGTTATGATGTGCCAATTTTGAGCAAAAAGTGCTAGTTTTCCCCCTAAGGGTGCTGCCAGAAGATAAGTGCTTGGTGCAGGCAGGGGGAAGTCATTGGGCCTGTTTTCTGTATGTTTGTGATCTATCTTCTCCAGCTTTGGAGGTAGAAGCCCCCCATTGCTTGGGCCTATAAGAACCTTCTGCCTGGGATCTGCCCCTAGGGCATCTGGATCTGCCCCTTTGAGGTCTGTCTGACACAGGAAAGGACCAATTCTTTGTAGGCCAGTGTCTACTAAACCTTGGTGGCTGTACTTGTAAAAAACCTTTGACAGTTTGCATAGATTTAGCTTTGTCCTCCATTTTCTTTAACACCTCTTCTGCTTTAACACCAAACAAAGTATCATGCTGTAAAGGTGCATCTAGTAATTTTACTTTAACATGATCAGGCAGATTTTGTTCCTTTAACCAAGCATGCCTCCTAATTACAGAACCCGTAACTGTGGCCCTGCAGGAGGCCTCCAAAGAATCAAAACCACATTGCAAAGTATGTTTTCCAACTTGTTCTGCTGCATACAATAAATCCTGCATTTCCTTGTTTTCTGCACATTCAGAATTTAACAACATTTTCTGTTTAAGCAATCCCATGACATGTTGCTGATACTTAAGCATATGAAATTGACAGTTTAAGGCCCTTATAGCCAAAGTTGCAGATGTGTAAACCTTTTTTCCCCATCTATCCAGTGCCCTTGAATCTCTGTCAGAGGGGTTTGGGTTTTTTGCAGTGAAAGCCTTAACTCCCTTCGGACCCTGTGAAACAGTTTCTGGGTCAGCAGCAGGGTTTCTAAAAAGAAATTTGTGTGAGTCAGGAACCCTGTAATATTTGTCAGGCTTAACAGGAGCTGGGGGTAAGGAGTCAGGGGTCAGACTAGACTCCGAAAATACATCATCTACAACGTCTAACAGGTGGAATGGCTAGAGGCCTGTGCTGAGGTAGTAAAAGAACATCCCTGAGCCTCTTTTTAGATTCTGAAAAATCTTGGCTCTCCTAGCGGAAATGCTCCCTCATGGTACGCAAGGTTTCCCCAAAGGAATAGTCCTCAGGAGGAGATGCTGAAGGCATAGATTCTTCAGCATCAGAATCCTCATAGGGGGGAAGAGAATATTCCTGATCAGAAGAGGAATCAGAAGAAATAGAAACCTGATCTGAAGATTCATAGTTAGTGTCTTGCCTAGGCCTCTTATCAGGAGGGGGATGGGAACCCCTAATCAAAGTAATCAATGGCTCTTGAGTTTGTTTCCTTGCTTTAGAAGGTGCTTTAGTCTTTGCCTTTGAAGCTGAAGTCATTTTAATGTAAAGATGTTTAGGTCTGAATACACCCTCAGAAGCCGGTACCTGCTCAGTGGCTCCGGACCCATCTGAGGGATTAGCGTCCGAGGCTCCAATACCTTGAGTATCCAGCGGCATGGCCAACTCCATGTGGGAGTCAGTAGTGGCCTGCAACTCTAAAGTAGCAGGCATCAGGGGCTGCAAAAGCACCTCACTGAGAACCGGCAAACCGGCGACTGGCATCGTCGGTTTTGGGCCTTGGTTGTTTTTCTCTATCCTTTTCTTTGCGTTTTTTATAAACTCCGGTAGTCAGGTGGCTATCCAATGACATTTCAGGATAATTAAACCGGCGTCCAAAAAAGTTTAAAGCAAAATCATACCGACGCTTAATAGTGCATTGGTTAAATCTAGCACAAAACCGCCAACCAGTAACGTTGTGATCAGGGCCTAGGCAAGGAATACAGTAAGAATGAAAATCCTTATGAGGTATTTGCCTTCGACAAGAAATACAATTATTAACTTTTTCTGACATTGGTCTGGAGCAAGAAAAAAGTTTCCCCAATGGGGTACTTAGCTTTATTGAAGACTTCGGTTCTGAAACTCAAACACGAAAATCTCAGGAGTCGGCCGATAGGCACTTGCGAACTACTTCTGCTTCGGGCACCGTGTGGCAAGAAAGACTGAAGAAAATGGCGTTGGCTGCTTCTTTTATACCCCTGACGACCTGACATTAGGGAAAGGGAGACAGCGGCCGACGCAGGACCCAAGACTTTGGAATTCAGGCTGGCTGAGGGCAACCTGCCAGCAGGATTACCCAAATGTAATGACTGCAACAGTGAAACACGAAGAACATCTGCTTCAAATAATGGCTTTAACATAAAAGAAATGCCTTGATACAGTGTCACTCAGGGAAACATGCTACAGATAGAACAATAAATAGCAATGACAGGTAATCAAAATGAAAATTAAAAAGAGGAGTATGGAAAAAAGAAGAGATAGAGCCTTCTGTCTGAAGAAATGACTCAACAGTGCATGACAGTGAAGACAGAAAATGGCAGGAAAACCTCCAGACATTTGTATACATTCTTCTCCTCCCAAACAATGATTTATGAAAACAAATGGAAGATAACAGAAGGCGTCTTTAAAAACATAAAAAGGGGAAATGCTGGTGATGACAACATTTTATGCCTGATGTTTCCTGAACAACTTGATTTTGATCCTTAAAGTAGAATCAGTTCTGATGGTCTACGAGAGATGAGCCTCAGGATAGCTTGTGCTACAAATTCCTCAGTGTTGCACCTGCTGTTCGTAAGTGGGAAAAGCAATACAATCTCAGATTTGGGAGTGGGCAGCCATTTGGGAACAAAGTATCTTCAGAAAGTATCATACACAATCAACTATTCAGGCCAATACTTCAGGGGGTTTGGGTGGTCAGTACATCAGGAAAGCTCAAACAAGCAAGCAAGTATCTAGGATATCCAAAAGATCAATAGCGATACAAAACGAAACCTGCCAACACAGGATCAGTAAGTCTGTGAGAAACGAACATTGAAATTGAAAGTACAAAATATAGTGCTGTGCAAAATGTTGGTTCTTTCAGTGATACCAAGACCAACAGAAGGTGCTATAAAAAAGAAAGAGCTGGTCTAAATGCATCCATACCATTTACTATTCTGGTTGGAATTGCATGATACCCAGAATGCACGTTAGTCTTACAGGTTACTGCTATGAAACTTTAAACATAACCCTCAAGGAAGACTGCATCAAAAGCTGTGGATAAACATTCACTTGAGCAATATAAAAGAATAAAGAAAAAAGATCATCAATTAAAGTTGTAGGAAAGGACGTCATAAAAAAAAAAATACCCCATACTCTACACCTGCAATCCAATTCAGTCAAAATAGGGAGGATGCAAATGTTGTGTATGAGTCAGTAAAGAAAGACTAAAGGTGAATAATGAAAATTAATAAAATGGTTAGTGACAAAGCTAAAAGGGCAGCAATAAAACCAATTAAAGAAACACTTTGGCATTGTATTCACAAAAGAAGACAGGGAGATTTCCTATAACTATTCATCTGAAACTCAAGGAAAAACATGGTTAATCCTAATCTTTCCACAGAGAAAATGGATAATGAAAAAACTCCAAAAATTTAGCACAGCCAAAGTAGGGGGTACTAATAGAATTCAGCCCTCAAATTTTAAGCAGCTAAGGAAAATTTCAAAGGCACTACCAATTATAAATATTTTTGAAACTGAACCAGTTACATTGTTTTTCACATATTGCATTACACCTTCCACCCTCTCTGCTGCCACTCAATCACACTTCTTCATCCTCCCTTTCACTCGTCTTGTGTATTCGATAAGACAATGAGGCTGGGTATTCATTTAAGTAGTTTATTATATACAAACACATCAGGATGGATGACTGGAACATTAATCTAAATGAACCAACTAACTGACTGAGTGCTACATACACATACATGCTTTCACCCTGGCTGCTCACTCAAAATGGCACTCTTGCTTGCACGTGCTCATTACTTACCTGCATGCGTTCACTGACTGGAATGGCTCTTAAAGGTACAACACACACTCTGATCTACATCCTCCCTCTTTGACTATTCTGTCCTGCAATGAAGATGACAATCAAACAAGCATGCAAATTATAAAGATATATATACAAACAATAACAATCATGTCCAGGTTGCTGTCTATTTGGGATTAGGTCTTGAGATACGAGCTGACCTCGTAATGTAATAATGAAAAATGGGTTTAGCAACAAGGACATACACTGGGGAATGTTCTTCTTGAGGATTTTCAGGGATAGTTTCAGGAAGAGATGATGAAATGTTCTTTGGAACAGGAACATTGGACAAATTACTCTGAAAATTAGAGTCTCTGTTACAAGCAAAATATTGCAACACTGGCTCAGACACTGGTAGCAAATGTTTCCGCTTCCGCTTGAATTCCATGCCTTGCAACTCGATGTATGATCTCGATTCTTCACACAAATGTTTCACAAATTCTACTGGGTCAAATACTTTTGCTGTCTACATCCTCACTATCTCTCCTTCTTTTAATGGACTCAGAGGTTTCCTGGTTTTATTACAGTAGGACTTTTGGGACAAATGCTTCTTTAGGACTTGAGCTTTTACTGTTTTGTTGTATTTAGGTAGTGTGGTTCTGGATTGTCTCGACATTAATCTCCAGGCAGGTGAACCAAGAAGATTGTCATGAGATATGTTTCTGAGATTAAGCAAATTTAGAAATATTTCAGTATTGTCACATTTAAACTTTTCCAACAGTTGTTTTGCACTTTGAACTGCACGTTCAGCCAGGCCATTTGATTGCGAGTATTCAGGACTACTTGTAACATGAACAAAGTCCCACTTTTCAACAAATCTTTTAAACTGCTGACTTGTAAACTATGCACCACTGTCAGAAATGACTTTGTGTGGACTACCATGGACAGGAAACTGTCTCTTCAACTTCTTAATGATAGTATTGGACATCAGATTAGGAAGAAGGTCAATGTCAAACCAATTTGAATAAGAGTCTACTAACATCAAGTAATGTTGACCATTCCATTCGAAAATATCTGTAGCTATTGTCGACCAAGGTAGTTTAGGAATCTGGCTTAGCTGAAGTGGTTCTTTTTGCTGATGCAGGTTAGTACTATTACAAACAGAACAAGCTAAAAGTTCTTTCTCAATATCTTTTGACACAGAAGGCCAAAATACTAGTCACCTCATCCTTCTTTTGGTAGAATCAGTTCCTGGATGGCCACGATGCAAGATTTTAATATACTCTTCTTGCAAGGATTTTGGAACAATCACTTTTGGACCTTTCATGATAATACCATCTTCCATCAAAATCAAGTCTCTATAAGGAAAATACTGCTGCACATCTGGTGGCAAATAAGATTACTTTGACAGCCATCTTCGACTGACAAACTGGTTGAGCTTCTGGGGAACTGGATCTAAAGCAGTGTGGAAGAAAAATTTCTCACTTCAATGATTTCAAAATAAGGGTTTTCATTTTCATGCTGTTCAGTGTTTTTTTCTGGGTGATCTGGATAAAGTATCAGCAAAATAAAGAAGATTGCCTTTTGTGTAAACCAAGTGAAATTTATACTTTTTCAATTTCAACATCATGCATTGCAACTCTCAGGGGCTGTGTGCATAGGCTTTTTCAAAATAGTGACCAGAGGTTGGTGATCAGTCTTGATTTGAATAGATCGGCCATAAATATAATCATGGAACTTCAAACATGGAAACACAATTGCCAAGAGCTCTTTCTCTATCTGAGCATACTGTATCTCAGTCTGAGTTAATGTTCTGGATGCATAGGCTACTGGTCTGCCCTCTTGAAGAATGACTGCACCAAGACCAAATTTTGAAAGCATCACAAGAAAGAGTTACAGGTTTGTGAATATCATAACATCTTAAAGTGGGTGTGATCTGGCTAGAATAACTCCAAAAAAGTTTAATGTGAAGCGCTTTTCGTCTTCCACTTTTGGAAGACTTCATCAGACAAAAGAAAAAATACTTCATACACAGTTTTAAAATGAAAAAGGTGCCAAAGCAATGCACAGTAATTGAATTCAGCCACCATTCAATTAACTAATTAAATACTAAGTTAAATAATTAAAAGTGTTCTGCATCAAAAACAGCAAAATAACATCAGTCATTTAAAACTTCTGTTTAAAACTTTCATTTTAGAAAAAACAAAATGCAAAACTGTACTCTAACAAAGTACAGAAATACTGAATGAAAAGCATAAATGTAAAAAAACGTAGTTTTAAATAAATGCTTGGAGTGTAAAAAAAGAAAAGAACATAATTATAATAAGTATAAAATAAGTACAAATACAACAACAGACTACTGCTCACAACACCAAGAGGTGACAGTGTCTGAAGCAAAAATGTCAAATACCTAGAAGAACAAATACATACAGTAAACTATGTTCTAAGTCCTTAGAGGATCTGTGTTCTAAAAATGTTGAAAAATTTAAAAACAAATTTTTAGTACTAGACTATATAAATATGCAAACTGTTTGTGTCACCTCAACAGACTTCTCAACTTCAAAATACAAGTCAAAGATGTGACCTCATTTAAGCCAGGGGGACTGTAGGAATTCAGCCTAAGCTGCCAAACAAGTGCACGTTTCTCTAACAGTAACTGATGTGGTCCACCTTTTTCATCAACCACTACCTGATCAATCACTTTAAACAAAAAAGCATGGGTAGGATTCACGTTACAGTGTCTCGCTAGGGCATTGGTACTACTCTTCTTCCTTATATGGTATGTGTGTTCATAAATCCTTTCTTTTAATTTCCTGTCAGTTTTGCCTTTATAAAAAGCCGGGCATGACTGACAGGAAGCCAAGTAAACCACTGATTTAGAACTACAACTATACTGGCCTCTGGCTTTAAACATGTGTTGATTCACTGTGAAACTACACCCTGTAGAAATGAATTTAAAATAATTACATGCCTCACATTTGTATGTGCCCTCTGTTCTAGTGGGTTTCATAATCATACTTTCCATGATACTTTTTAGATTTCTACCTTTTCTAAAAATAATAACTGGTTCGTCACCTAATTTCTCTACTAAGTCCTACTCAAAGGTCAATAAGTGCCAATTTCTTCTAAGGATGTTGCTAACGAACTTCGCTTCCAAAGTAAAATGGGTAATAAAACTCTCCTTGTAACAAACCAAGTCTGTACCTGTTGAGCCACCACTACTGGTGGTGAACTTGTACTGGGCACCACCACACTCAATTCTTCTTCCACATCCAAAACTAAATCTCCTTCTTTTACGGTAAGGGTGGGGTTAAAAATACCTGACAGTCTCTTACTACAAACCTCTCTTACCACCTCATCAACTAATGACTCTGGGTAACCACAACTCATAAACATGTGCTTCAACAAGATACATTCATTGTCAAATGACGTATCTTCAGATGTCATTCAAGCTGCTCTTACCAACTGTCCCTTTAGGACAGATTTCTTCTGATGGAACGGGTGACAACTGGAAAACTGCAACAACGTGTTGGAATATGTAGGCTTCCTGAAAATGTTAGCTAAATAGCCTTTACGTACAGTGTCCGTTACCAATTTCACATCTAAATAACTGATAGAGTCCTCTTTGTATGTGTGTGTGAATCTTAAGAAATAAGTACTGTTGTTTAATGCCTCCACAAATCTACATGCATCATCTGCACTCCCTTGAAACATGATGAAAATATCGTCCAAAAACCTATTGTAAAGCTTTACTTTCTTATGGATATCTTTACTAAATATGTGTTCGTGTTCCCACTGTGCTAGAACTAAATTAGCATAACTTGCCCCACATGGGGAACCCATCTCTACCCCTACCACTTGCTTGTAGATGTTGCCAATGAAACTGACGTAGTTGTTGTTCAAAATCACATCCAGTAATTCTTGAATCAAACGTATTTCATCACTCTCTGCTCCATAAGAAATAAGTTTCTTAGTGATATATTCTAACCCTATGTCATGTGGGATGGAGAAATAAAGGTCCACCATGTCTATTGTTAAGAAAAAAATGTTGTCATGGAATATAAATTTTTCTAAATTTTTCAAGAAAGCCCAAGAGTCTTTGCATACCTGTTTCTCCCTCACTACATATTTCTTTAATAAGTCATCCACAAACTTAGAGCATGCATATGTAATAGAAGACCTTGCATTCACCAAAGCCCTCAAAGGAGGGTTTTCAATATTTTTATGTAGTTTAGGTAAACCAAACAAATTGGGTGTTCTTGGCTTCAAATTCACAAGGTAATTATAAACTTCAACACTGATCAACCCTTCTATCAACAAATCCCTAAGGAAGGAAAATATTCTTTTATAAGCAATATTCATTTCATTAAGGCTGGACCTCACGTAGATCTTACTATCTAGCACGTCAAACATTTTGTTGTCATAGTCATCATTGTCCATGATCACCAAACCTCCACCTTTGTCCGGTTTCAAAAACCAGACTGGTAAGGCTCTGACCAGTCTCAAAGCTTCAGCCTCATCCCCAGTTATTTTCTTAATAACATTTTTCCTAGCACTCATACGTATAGAGACCTGAAATCAGACTCACACATGTGCTCAAACAAAGATAGAGTGGGGCACACGGGTGGGTTGTACGTACTAGCTACTCTTAAAGGGTCATTGATGTAACCCATACCTCCAAAAATGTCAGACAAGTTCAATTTTCGAATATATAATTTTAAATCAATCAAAACCCCTGGTAAGTCAAAATGTTCCTCAGGTACGAAAGTCAAACCCTTACTGAAAATTTCACACAACTCCTGGCAAATGGTGTAACTTGAAATTGTACACCTTGAAGTCACCACTACCATTCAAAAAAATGACAGGTGCATTAGTTATCTGTTGTATTTGTGATTCTCCTTCATGCCCCTCGTGTGTATCTCCGTGGGTGGTTTTGGCCCCTGTTGGAAAAAGAATCATTTGTTTCATTACTATTGTAGTGGTTGTTGCCAACCGCGTTGGTAACAGGATGCTTGGCAGCAATGTTGTTCCTCCAGCTGCCCTCAAACAGATCTAGGTTGCTGACTCCTGGTCCTACCCTCACGGGTACCTCAGAATCGTTCCCATTGACCATGTTCACAACATTTGTACGTTGTGCAAGGGCATGACCAAATATACCCTTACCTTGAGAGGGTGGTGGTTTTGGGTATGCAACCCCATTCTTATAGTCACTGATGTCCCTTCTCAGTTTCTTGAGTTTCACTTCCGTGTTTTTGATCAATTGTTGGTCAATAGAAGAAAACACCCTTTTATAATCGTAATGGTACCTTATGAACTTGGGGTGTGTTTTAATGTCATTATTTAAAACTGTGATTTCATTAGTTAAAGCCTCAATAGAAATAGAATAATGTTTGCACATCATGTCCATTAATTCAGTACTGTGCTTGTCAAACAACATTAAAAGTTCATTATAAAACACTGTCCCCGCCTCTAACCCCGAAGGTTATTGCCAGGATCGCAAACCTTTCGGTACTACACCCTGTTTCTTACACTCTCCAAAATAATTTAGTTCCAATTGTAACTTTTTTAGTTTTAACATTTTCCGATCAATCTCTTTTATCTTAAGAGATAAAGACTCACCTCCTCCAGCCGAGCGTTCACTAATGACATCTTTGCAGTTAAATCCAAAAGTTGGTTGTGTTTTTAACCATTCTGCAACATTAGGAAGCCCTATAAGCTTTTTGGTGTTGTTCTGACCAGGACTAAATTACATCTTTGTTTGTTGCTCAGATAGTTGACCATGCCAAGAAAACATTGTAAGAAAGTCACATTGTCTGGAGCTGACCTCTCAAGAATTGCAGTTTGCTTGGAAGGATCTGGTCGCAAGCCTGAACTGGTAAACAAATGACCCACATAAGTAACTTCTCATAGCCTGAACTTGCATTTATGAGGATTTAACTTAAGATTCACTTCATGAGCATGTTCCAGAACTTTCCTGAGGTTTCTATCATGTTCGATGCATATTCCAGAACTTTCCTGAGGTTTTGTGTCGTGTTTGACTTCACCATTGCCTCCTACAAGAATATCATCAACTATTATAGCACATAGATAGCCAGAAAAAATTTGTTCCATTGCACGTTGAAAGATTTCACTGGCAGAATTTATCCCAAATGGCATTTTCAAAAATGTTTACCTACAAAATGGTGTACTGAAAGTGGTTAGCAATGAAGACTTTCGATCAAGCAAAATTTGCCAAAATGAACTTTTTACATCTAAGACAGAAAAAAACAGTGATATTTGGCATAAGAGCAGCAACTTCTTTGACTGTGCGCATTAGATCATGAGGTTGTTTTAGTGCTTTGTTCAAATCTCTTGAATTAATACATATTCTAATATCATCTGAGCTTTTCTTATGAGCTACCACCATGGAAAACACTCATTCATTTGATTCTTCTACTGGACAAATTGCTCCTAGATGCACCATTCTGTCTAGCTCAGCTTTGACTTTGCCTTGCAAGGCTACCAGAACTTTCCATGCTTTTCTGACAACTGGTTTTACCTAGTGGTCTAACTTCATGGAGTACACAACTGGGAGTTTGCCTAACTTGTCTTCAAAAAGATCAGCATAGTCAGAAAAAAATAGTTTGTGTGAAATTTTCATTGTTACGTGTTTACACTGTGGACTTCTGCATTAATTGAAAGCAGTCCCATTTTCAAACCGTCTTTGAGGCCTAACAATGACTGTACATGCCTCTTGACTATGTAAAATTGCAAATCATAGCTGTTCCCAGCAGAGTAACATGAAATCACTACTGAGCCTTTGGTTTGGATTTCTTCACCTCCATAAGCAACAAGCTTCACACACTTTGCCAGATCAAGCTTCTCACTAGCTTTTACTTTGGCAAACATTTCTGCTGACATAACATTGCACTTTGAACCACTATCCACTTTGAGCTCTACAGGTCTCCCATTAATCATAACAGTAGAAAATACTTCATTCTTTACCCACAAATCCACTGCATTGACTGTTTCATCAAGCACTGACACACCATCAACATAAAAAGTAGGGTCATAGTTTTCTAGTTGATCAACTTGCCTCTTTGAATGCTCTTTTTTAATAAGAATATGCCCCTTTTGAACCTTTTGAAATTATTCCACTTTTTACATGTGTGACACTGCTAACTAAAAGCTAAGCACTTTTCTCTTTTGGGCTCATGGTTACCTCCACAATTATAACAGTTGACTATGATGCTTGCAACAGATTTTGCTGACCCACCCCTTTGCTTCACTGAGCATGCTCTGGGTTTTACTGCAACGGCCCTGGAATTTGCTAGAAAGGCTCAGGGTGGGGCCCTGGGTTTTGTTAGAGAGGCCCAGGGTGTGGCCATCCCTTTAGGCCTGTATCTTTTAACCTCATGCTGCATACTATCAACATTAGCACTGGAAGGTGCTGGAAGCATGCTTTTCTCATTTGTGAGCATATTCTTGTATTTTTCTGTGAGCTCATATATCTGACAAATCTCTATGGCCTTATTCAAAGTTAAATCACTGTCTCAAAGCAAAATCTTTTTCACTGCATCATCTTTAATATCACACACAAGCCTGTCTTTTATCAACTCATCTCTTAAATCACCACATCTGCAGTTTTTTGCCTTGTTTCTCAAGTCAGTTACATATGCTGCAAAGGTTTCACCAGGCTTTTGATCTCTTGTGTAAAATGTGTGCCTTTCCATTGTAATATTCGTTAGGGGGTTACATATTTTTCT
This sequence comes from Protopterus annectens, assembly GCF_019279795.1. Classification (NCBI taxonomy): domain Eukaryota; kingdom Metazoa; phylum Chordata; order Ceratodontiformes; family Protopteridae; genus Protopterus; species Protopterus annectens. The sequence continues at coordinate 1,815,745,288 of NC_056741.1, read as the reverse complement.
AAATTTATATTTTAAGCACTCAGGGTCTTCCCAAGTTTCAACGGGTACCACAATACAGCAGTCTTCCCCCTCCCCTGCATACACAGCTAGGGCATGTACAAATGAATGCTCCCTTTCAATGACTTCTGAGCCAACTAAATTAAGCAGAACAAATGCCTTTGTATGTGCGTCTTTGTCAAAAAAAGCAGCCTGAATGAAAATATCATACCCTTGCTCAAACACGCTCAAGTTTTCAGCAACATTATTATCAAATACCAGTGGAGCAGGTCTGCAAAATCCTTCTGCTATGCCAACAAAATGCTTTTGTAATTATATTCAAATGCACACACACATATACCATGTACTCACAAGAATATTGAACTGTACCAGTCTCTTCGAAATGACTGTATTTAGCAAAATAACTGTACTGTAATACTACACAAGCTTGTGAACACTTTGCACACCTCGGATATCTCGAATACATTTAGTTAATACAAAAAAGAAGCACATAGTGAAAAACTATGGTTGTTTTCTGTTTTTATACATTTTATGTGATTCAGAAGTTATTTCAAACACTTTTGTAAGCCTTTTGAGTATTTTTATCAATATATCATAATTTTGAACATTTTGTTTAATTAGAAAGTTGTTTTGAATACTTTGAATGCTCCATTTTATATCTATTGAGTAAAAATCATTTGAATAAGTTTTAGTACCTGGATTTGTCTTTCTGACCTGTTTGCGAGTCATTTGAGCAGGGATGATTCACTCCTGTATATTCCTCCAACTGTAACTGTGCGCCTCATGGTCTTGAAGAAGAATTTTTGCTTCGGACCCCTTTCTGGTACCACGTTGCTTTAGACATGCCACTTTTGACATCATGTCACTTGTCTTGTGTATTCATATAAGACAATGAGGCTGAGCATTCATTTAAGTAGTTTATTATACACAAACACATCAGGATGGATGACTGGAACATTAAACTAAATGAACTAACTAACTGACCGACTGCTACATACATACATGCTGTCACTCTGGCTGCTCAGTCTAAATAGCAGTCTTGCTTCCATGTGTTCAGTACTTATATGCACATGCTCACTGACTGGAATGGCTCTTAAAGGTACAACACACACTCTGATCTACACTTCTTGCTACCACTCAATCACGCTTCTCCATACTCCCTGCTGCCACTCGATCATGCCTCTACATCCTCCCTGCTGCCACTCAATCAACTTCTCCATCCTCCCTGCTGCCACTCAGGCATGCTTCTCCATCTTCCCTACTGCTACTCGATCCTGCTTCTCCATCCTCCCTGCTGCCACTAAATAACATTTTTCCATCTTCCCTGCCACCACTTGATCAAACTTCTCCATCTTCCCTGCTGCCACATGATCACACAGTGCCACTATCTACCAAGTTTCCTCATCTTGCCCATTAGATAAATGTATGCCAGCTAAGGAAAACTTGAACTTTACTCTTTGATTAAATTGTTACTTAGTATGTGCATCTTTAATTGCATATCTAAATGCTTTACATTTATTTTACTGATAGCCTTTTGACACATTCCAGGGTTAATTTTCAAACTCTTCTACTAATGATAACATGTTTTATTTCAGCTGCAAACTGAGTATTGCTTGCTAATCAATTTGACATGCACATAGTACTTGCATATGGTTTGTACATGTAAATGTCATTCATACTTTTCATATGCAATGTAGACAGAAATTCTCCTATTTAATGACAACTGTTTTGTTCTCCACTGTGCTTTTTTGAATTATTTTGCCAAGTAATTCTTGCAAAGATGTTTATTTGTGCCTCTGGCTCAGGTTGTGGCTGAAAATGCTCCTCACACTACTTCATTAGCCTGGTTAATAAACAAATGAACAAATGAATAATGATGCAAGCATTTATTGTGAAATGATGTCTGAATTATGTGTGTGTGTGTGTGTGTGTGTGTGTGTGTGTGTGTGTGTGTGTGTGTGTGTGTGTGTGTGTGTGTGTGCACATGCGTGTGTATACTAGCTAATCAAAAACATTATTTTAAGTTCTTGCTATAAAGTATTAGAATAGCAAACACAGTTTTTAAAGTTTATTTATTTGTGTTTGTTTTCATAGGTTCATAGGTGGTTACTAGGCTAGTAACCCTAGAGTCTTTACAAACCTAACCATGTTAATCCCAAGTATCCTCATTTGTTCCTTTTTGGGTAGTTTGCAGGACAAATTTATGAACACAACAGATCTGGAATTAACACTGGTTACCTCTGTCCATGAGGGACATGGATGTCACCCCAGGGGTGAATCTGCAGTCTCCCATCTAGGTTGTGTTTGAATAGGTTCAATGAGGAACTCTGTTTTACATGAATAGGGAGTCTATTCCAGAGAAGCATCAGTCTCTGGGAGACACATCTGTCTCTCCAGCATGATCTGTTAATGTCAAAAGCTAGGTTGAGATCCCTAGAACAAGTGACTCCTGAGCCATTTGCCTTGTAGATGTGCAGCATTTCCATTAGGGTAGGGTTGGTGATTGCCCTATAGGTCAGGCACAAGTCACCTCTCAGCAGGCTATAAGATACAGAGTAAAGTGACAGGGCTTTCAGTCTGTCCATGTAGGTCATGGTTTGGAGTCCCTGTATTTTCTTAGTGAGAAACCTGTGAGATCTCTCCAGCTGCTGCAGGTGTCTGGTGAGGTACATACAAAAGGGTGCATTATACTCTATTAGTGGTCTGATGAGGGTTGTGTATGGTGGAGTTATAATATCCCTTGAGCTGGATGCTATGCCCTTGCTTATGAGGTGTGCTATGTAGAAGGCTTTCCTTACCACTGTGGCAACTTGGTGGTCAAAGTTCATATTGTTATCAACATGTGTTCCCAAGTTTCACATCAATGGGTTGGAACTCGGGGGGGGGGGGGTTGGGGTTGCTATCAACATTACAATTTGTAGGGAATTCCATTTTGCCAAAGGGAATAATAATACATATTTTGCACTTAGTTTTAGACCATGGCTTTGGCACTAGTCATTTATTTGTGTTAGTCCTTCTTGTAATATGTTGATATCATTGGAGGACTCAATGATTGCTCCCAGTTTGCAATCATCGGTGGACATGGTGAGCCAAATGCCATATACTTTGGCCTGGACTTCTGAGAAATAGATATCAAACAGTAAGGGGCCAAGCACAAATCTCTGTGGTACTCCACTGGTGACCGGTCTACTGGTGGAGGTAGAGTCACCCATTTTAGGATCATAGGTGTTTACTAGGCTAACAAACACAAGGGCCTTTTTAAGCCTAGCCATGCATCCCAAATCTCTGACAAGTTCTGGTACCCTTGATAAGTGCAAGCAGGAGCTTGGGAGATGAAACATTTACAAGCAGGAGCCTGGGAGATGAACCATTTAGGGGTTGCCTGTGTCCATTAAAGACATAGGTGCAAAACTAGGGATGGATTTTCTGTTCCCCATCCAATTGTCCAAGTAATACTTGAATTGGGTAAGGGAGGAACTATGCTTCACATCAATGGGAAGCCTGTTCTAGAGATGGGGTAGTCTCTGGCATGCATACCTGTCTCTCCAGCTGGTCCTATTTATATCACAGGCAAGGTTTAAGTCTTTAGAACAGGTAATTTTGGTGCCGTTTGTTTTGTGGATATGCAGGAGGTCGATCAAAGTGGGATCTGACAATGTATGCCAGCCATAGTTCTCCCCTCAAAAGTCAATAGGAGACAGACTACAGGGATAGGGCCTTGAGGCATTTTGCATAGGACATTTTATTATGCCCTGCATTCTTTTAGTTTGAAACCTCTGTGGACATTCCAATTGTTGGATATGCCTAGCTAGGTGAATACCAAAGGGGCATTGTACTGAATGATAGGTCTGATGAATGCCGAATACAGTGGAACAATAATTTCCTTGGAGCTAGATGCCATACCTATGTTTATAAGTTGTGCAACATAAAATGATTTCCTCACTACTATAGACACGTGATGGTCAAAGGCTAGATTACTGTCTATGTGTGTCCCCAAGTCCCTGACGACTGGGTCAGCTCTAAGGGGTGTGTTGTCAATATGATAGTTACCAGGGGTAGATGATTTCCTGAAGGATACTGTTATGCATTTCTTGGCATTTAGTTCTAGTCAATGGCTCTGACACCACTTGTTTGTCTGTGTCAGCCCTTCCTGTAGAACATTTGTGCCATTGTGGGATTCAATGAAAGCACCTAATTTGCTATCATCTGCAAATTTAGTCAGCCAGAGACCACTGACATTGGCCTTGACATCAGAGAAGTAAATGTCAAAAAGGAGTGGTCCAAGGACTGATCTCTAAGGGACTCCACTTGTGAATGGCCTCTTTGTAGAAGTGATCTCCCCAATTTTAATTTCCGAGGTCCTGTCTGTGAGCCACTTGGCTATCCACCTGTTGAGAAACAGGTTTCTACCTAACCTCTTGAGTTTTCAACAATGCCCAAGTGGGTATTATGTCAAATGCCTTGGCAGGTCAAGGTAGGCACTGTGAACCATTTTGCCCTCATCCATTGCTTTGGTGACCTTACAAAGAAATCCACCAGGTTATGTTCTGCCCTTAACAAAACCAAACTGGATTGGGTCCAATGTCTGGAGGTTTACTATATCACTAGTGATCATTTCCATAATAATTATTTCCATGGCTTTACATATAAGACTAGTGAGACTTATGCGTCTGTAGTTTCCAGGGTCTGTAGATGGCCCACTTTGTGCAGAGGGATGACTGTTGCTGTTCTCTATTGATGAGGCATGAAGCCTGTTTAGAGGCTACAGTTAAATAACAATTCCAGAGGGCTTGATAGGTCACGTTTCATGCTATTTAGAAGGCATCCTTGGATACTGTCTGGGCCCATTGATGGGGTTTTTTCTTGCCTTAGGAAGAGCATTAAGGACCTGTTCCCTAGTGATAGCAGGAGAAGTTGTACTTGATGGTATTGCCTGAGGGAAGGTTGAGGGGTGAGAGGAGTAACGTTTGAGCTGAATTTATCAGCCAGTAAGTTTGCTATATCTTCTGGCTAAGTATATGTGGCTTCATTTACAATGAGCTCTGTACACAGCTGTGTATTGCCTTTGTGGTTGGAGACATTGCTAAAGAATGCCTTGTGGTTGTCCTTGGCCTGGGAGACCAAATTTACCTCAAATTTGGCTTTAATAGACTTTATCTGTCCTCTGAGTTGTTTGTTTATTTTGATGAAAGTGCTTTTATCCTGCTGTGTGCGCTGCATCTCCTAATTTTTGCCATGATTTTCTTCCTTCTGTTATGCAGCCTATTGATTTTATGATTCCATTCAGGTATATCCCACAAATACTGTAACTTGTGCCCTGCTTTCTAAAGAAAACAGGTCTTGTGCTCATATCAAGAGACATGTAGACCCAAAGGAGTGGGATTGTACATGCAGAGCAGTTAAGTGAACCATGCAGTGCTGGTGGGTCATGGGTAAGCAAGCTGCACAGCACTGGTGGCTCACCGGTAAGCAAGATGTGCAGCACTGGCAGTTCACAGGCAAGCGAGATGTGCAGAGCTGGTGGGTCACAGGTAAGTGAGATGAGCAGCGCTGGCAGGTCACAGGTAAGTGAGCTGCACAGCACTGGTGGGTCACAAGAAAGTGAGCTAAGCAGCACTGGATGGTCAAGGGTAAATGAGCCATACAGCACTGGTGGGTCACGGGTAAGTGAACTGTGCAGCGCTGGTGGGTCACCTGTAAGCGAGTCGCACAGCGCTGGCAGGTCACAGGTAAGTGAGCTGTGCAGAGCTGGCAGATCATGAGTAAGCTAGCAGCGCAGCATTGGCAGGTCACTGGTAAGCGAGACGTGCAGCACTGGTGGGACACAGGTAAGTGAGCCACGCAGTGCTGGAGGGTCACAGGTAAGCAAGCTGCACAGTGCTGGCGGTTCACCTGTAAGCAAGTCGCAAAGCCCTGGCAGGTCACAGGTAAGTGAGCTGCGCCGAGCTGGCAGGTCATGGGAAAGCTAGCAGTGCAGCACTGACAGGTCAGTGGTAAGCAAGCTGTGCAGCACTGGTGGGTCACAGGTAAGTGAGCCATGCACTGCTGGCGGGTCACAGGTAAGCTAACTGCACAGTGCTAGTGGATCACGGGTAAGCAAGCCATGCAATTCTGACAGGTTATGGGTAAGCAATCAATGCAGATCTGGCTGTCACAGCTAAGTGAGCCTTGCAGCGCTGGCAGGTCACCAGTAAGTGAGACACATAGCACTGGCAGGTCACGGGCAAGCGAGCCACACACAGCTGGTGGGTCATGGGTAAGCAAGCCAAGCAGCTATGGCAGGTCACAGGTAAGTGAGCCGCACAGCGCTGGCAGGTCAAAGGTATGTGAGCCCTGCAGCTCTGATGGGTCATGGGTAATCTAGCCATGCAGTGTTGGTGGGTCACGGGTAAGTGAGCCACGCAGCACTGGCAGGTCACGGGTAAAAGAGCCACAGAGAACTGGTTTGTCACTGTTAAGGGAGCAACACAGAGCTTATGGGTCACTGTTAATCAAGCCGTGCAGCACTGGTGGGTTACAGTTAAGCAAGACTTGCAACTCTGGTGGGTCATGGTTAAGAGAGCCATGCAACACTTGTGGGTCAAAATTAAGTAAGATATTCAGCACTGGTGGGTCACAATTAAGTGAGCCATGCAGCACTGGTGGGTCATGGTTAAGCAAGCCACGCAGCACTTGTGATCAGGGATAAGTAAGCCACAGCACTGCTAACCATTGTATTGCAAGTGAAAACAAATGACTCCATCATATCAGTGTTGTATTCTTTATTTGAAGTAAAGGAGCCAACTCTTGTTACATTCCTTAATTTCGTGTTCATCAGATTAAGACTGGAAATGAACCAGACAGTGGTTTAACAAAACAGAATGACTCCACCACCAAGTCCAAGGCAACAACAACCAAATGGAGTATCAAGCCAAGTGAATCAACTTTAATTTGAGTTCCAATGTTAACCACTTAACAAACCCTAAATCACTCAACTAGGAGAATGCTTTTGCTAGGATCACCAATTTACTGAAAATCTAGGAAATCAATGAGCAGTTTTAGAAATGTCCTCAGATCACTAGGGGACAGTAAAATAAAAAAGTCTGCATTTTTCCCTGCCTGTATTGTATAGTAAAATGAACTGCTACTTCCACTGTGTATTTGGTTCTGTTCCATTACATATGTGAAAAAAAAAGCACCTCCAAGCCTGCTTCCTAGTGGCAACACATAATAGAAAAACTTGGTGGAACTATGGCCACAAAATAATGGCCCAACTTGGAAATGAACCAAGTGCTTGTATAATGCCAGGATGGCATCCGGCAACGACTCCACTTTTACATCTATGTTACAGGTAATAGGACTCTACCGAGCCTACAGTGAGTGATGATGTCCTGTAATGACTCCACTATTACATCTATGTTACAGCTAATGGGAATGTGCCAAGCCTACAATGGGTGACAATGTCCTGCAATGACTCCATTATTACATCTATGTTACAGCTAATGGGACTGTACCGAGCCTACAGTGAGTAATGATGTCCTGTAATGACTCCACTATTACATCTATGTTATAGCTAATGGAACTGTACTGAACCTAGAATGCATGATGATGTCCTGCAACAACTCCACTGTTACATTTATGTTACAGCTAATGGGACTGTACCGAGCCTACAGTGAGTGATGATGTCCTGCAATGACTCCACTATTACATCCATGACACAGCTAATGTGACTGTACCGAGCCTACAGTGAGTGATGAGGTCCTGCAATGACTGCACTGTTACATCTATTGTAGATCAATGTGTGTGTATGTACCTTTAAAAAGCTATCCAAGAGCTTGCATAAGTGTATAAATACTGAGCACGTGTGAACCTGACTACAATTTTGTAGTAAACTGTTTAGATGTAAGCATGTATGTATATAAGGTCTGTCTGTTAGCCAGTTCATTTGCATTTTATCATGCTGCTATCCATCTTGATGTGTTTTTATGTATTAAAAGATCTAAACAAAATACCATGTCTGATTGTCATCTACATTAGAGAAGGATGAGCGACATCTATGTTATAGCTAATGGGACTTTACCAAGCCTACAGTGAGTGATGACATTCTGCAATGACTCCACTATTACATTTATGCTACAGCTAATGAAACTGCACCAAGCCTACAGTGTGCACCCTGCAACAACTCCACTCTTACATCTATGTTACAGCTAATGGAATTGTACCGATCCTACACAGTGCTAGTGTAAGTAGCCACTGATATGCAGGCCTTTGGGGAGGGGGGAGTGGGGCAGTTATTCTGAGTCTTAGTTCCAAGGCAGCACAAAGAACCCCTAACAAGGTTGGATAAACCCAGACCCATGCAAACTAACAGAACAAAATGGTTAGACCCCACACTCCATTTGTTCAAATTCCCAAGCATCCTATATGCATTTCAAATTCAACTTGGGATACCGTAGCAACTGAAAGAATGAAGGGCCAAAAAGAGGTACCTATAGTAACAAAAACTCATTATTAAAATAACTAATAAAATATTATAATGTACAGGGTGCTGGTTCTAAAAACCAAATCAGACTGATGGCTACAAATTAATGGCATTAGGCGTTAAGGATTCAATATGAAATTTACTTGAAAAAAAAAACAAAGAAAGGCAACAGTTCTAAAGCAGTGTTCTCTACAGGCAGTCAAGATATCAGCTTCAGTAGTTTTTTAGGTCACTTATCTTACAGGGTCTCATATGAATGGCTGCTGATGGAAGAACAGGTTGGGTGAAGATGCAACACTGCAAAATTCAGCAACTGGAATTTTCAGATCAAATGCTGTATCAGTGTCACTGGGTAAATAATTAGCAGGCAGTGAAGCAAATGTGCTGTAAACTACAGGGTATCAGCAATGACTTGTCTTCAGTTCAACAGGCCACAAGAATTCGAAAAGCTGATCAAGTTTGAACTGTTAATGAGCACACTGGAATGGTTGTGCAGAAGCCCTCGGGTTCTGATACTTTGGCTGGAGTGTGAGGTGTTTTTTTCCAAATACCTATTCCTTTAACAGAAAAACACATTTCTGACATGTTTATTTTTCAAGGTCATAAGGCAGAGAGAACATTTCTGGTGTCTTTTCCTTGTTAGGAGAATAAAATGGGAACATTTATCTTCTACACCACAGGATTTCTTCTTTTATCAGGAAAATATAGCAAATACACAAAAATACACTATGTACATTAAATACATTTTGAAAAGATATTAAACATTTTATTTCGGTGGCAAGACATCTTTACAAAATATAAACGATCAATAAGTACTGTGGATCTATGTATGTTATTGCTAATGAATTTAAAAGTAATTAAAAGATTAAATGCAAACACTATGAACAAGAACAAAGGGATGAGCATTCCTTGAAAAAATCCAAATGCAGGTTTATAAGCATTCAGATACGACTCAAATTGTCATTCTAATCATCTCTTCAAAGCATGTCACTAATGTGACAGCTGTCTAGATTTTGCAGCTGATGTACAAAGTGACATTCTGGGCTGGAACCAATTTTTTCTTAGCATTTGTTGTGATAAGATGCCAATCAGAAGATTATGCTTAACTTTATTTTATCCAAAAATGTTAAAAGCTACGAGATTAAATTATGCACTCATGGAAATTATCAACATGTTGTTCACCCACAATGGATACAGAGCAACTTCCATAGCAACCCCGTGTAAGTAACATTAATATTTCAGTCACACCCATACTGGGTTTCTATATCTAAAACTGAGTTTCAGAGTTGCTTTCCAAGATCACCTTCTGGATAGGAACCAAACGTCTGAAAATTATTCTTTATGAGATGGTGGTCATAAGAAACTTGTTCTGAAAATTTAGCATGGAAACATTTAAAATGCAAAGAAAATGACTTTACTACCAATCTGCAAATGTAGGCTTGTATCTTGAAACTTTAATTTATATTTAATTTATATATTATATTTTCAATAAAGGGATATAATCAGAATAAGTCATGTGACTGCTGCTATTTTCCAAATACCCGAGAATCCTTCTTTCAAATGTATTAGAAGGGGTGATAAGTACAAATACAGAGTAAACCATATTTAAAACCAAATAAATAAATAAATAAATCTAACCATAAATCAATGCATTATCATGATAACTTCTACCCTGACCCTGGTTCGCCTTGTGCCCTTAGAAGCTGGACAGGTGGCAGCAAAGGTAGGTTTAAACTGATAGCAACCAGTTTGCTTATCTTGGATAGAGCGATGATATACATGTAATGTGTTATCTCACAGATAAGTAGTTTACTCAGATTTTTTTTTGTGCTATTGTTTACAAGATAGTTTCAGTTAATGTATGCTGTAAAACAAATAAAAATATGAGCCTACAATGAACAGTCAAAGTATGAGAATTCCTCGTACCAAAAAAAAATTCAGAATGCTATGAATTTTGGTATGGTAGTGTAACTCATTTTCTACTGGACCTCGATTTACTTTGCATTAGTACTTTGTAAGGACAGTGCATGAGAAATGCAGCAAATTATTTGCTATACCATCCTATTGCTAATCCTCAATGGTCTCTGAAGGAAAACTTTCTGCTTAGATATTTTATTTAGGGTCACTGAGTATGTGAGGTAGGCTCTTGTAGGAGTCTTCCTTCGCTGAAAAGGCTGTCTACTTTTCTAGCTACACAGCAATGTGCTTTTCACTTCTCTTTCTGGCCATTCTACAACCAATTCACAAAAGACAAAAGGCCTCCAGGTTAGGCGATAAGAAAGGGCGTGTGCCTAAGCCCCACATTATGTATAAAAGATTTGACAGTGTGTAACAGATAATGCTGTAACCTGCTCTCCAGTTGTAATTATTTTTATTAACTAGGAAAAATGCACTGCGGTGGTGGTGCTGCGGTAGCATTGTCGCCTCACAGTAAGACATCCTGTTCGATTCTCAGTTAGAGCATCTTCTGTGTGGAGAAATGTGTGAATGGGCGTACCTTCGTTGAAGGTTGTGCATCAGAGCTGGCAACCCGGCACGTAAAAATCTACTGCCAATTATTAGCGGACCAGAGTTCCGCTGTGGCAACCCCTAACCGGGAAAAGCTGAAAGACACAACAACTAGGAAAAATGCAATAAGCCCAGATGCCTGTTTTGGGCAATAAGGTCATTTTGGCCCTTTGCCAATTTGGATAGTTACTGTGTAACATTCAAGTAACGATTATAAAATAACTTTACTACCAATCTGCTAATGTAGGCTTGTATCTTGAAACTTTAATTTATATTTAATTTATATATTATATTTTCAATAAAGGGATATAATCAGAATAAGTCATGTGACTGCTGCTATTTTCCAAATACCCGAGAATCCTTCTTTCAAATCTATTAGAAGGGGTGATAAGTACAAATACAGAGTAAGCCGAATTTAAAACCAAATAAATAAATAAATAAATCTAACCATAAATCAATGCATTATCATGATAGCTTCTACCCTGACCCTGGTTCGCCTTGTGGCCTTAGAAGCTGGACAGGTGGCAGCAAAGGTAGGTTTAAACTGATAGCAACCAGTTTGCTTATCTTGGAGAGAGTTCAGTGATATAACATTCAATATGTTAATTATTTTTATTAACTAGGAAAGACACAATAGACCCAGATGCCTGTTTTGGGCAATAAGGTAATTTTGGCCTTTTGTCAGTTTGGATAGTTACTGTGTAACATTCAAGTAATGACTACAGAAGCAAAGATTACTATCCAAATCCTACAACATAGGATTATCTAGTTTTATTTGTTAATTATGTTTGTAAATCAAGATCTACAACTGAAGATCACAGTAAGAAGATAAGATATACAATCATAATTACACATTTTGGAATGGAGCTTGTTTTTCTGAAATGTTTCTCTCTTCTGGATAACTTTAGTCTTATCTACAGCATAAGACTCTCTCATCTGAATTGTAAAACTGGATCAAATCAATATTTGGATGTCACTGCTGCATCAGATAGAAGGGGTGTAAAGCATAGCAGTGCATACACTGTGGGGTATCCATAAAGGTGACTGCAGTGTGCCCTAGTGTAATATTGTCTGCCAGTCTTGCCTTAAGCCATTTTCACCACTGTAGATGCATCTATAACTGGACTTCAAACAGTTGCAGCTAATATGTTCACTACAGAATGAAAAATAATTTGTGCAAAAAACAATTAAAATCATGCTGTCAGCCAACTGGCATAAAAGTTAAAGTGTCAGTTTATTCCAAATGACTCTGGTTTGGCTAGTGTCCTGAAAAACTGGGCAGTTGGCAATAAAGGTAGGTTTGAACTGAGAGGAAACAATTTGCTTATCCTAAATAAAGTGATGGTGCATGTACCACTCCTGTAACACTCCCTCAAAGTGACCAGAGATATACAACAAAAAGAAATAAAATACATCACATGGACCAACACTTGTTAGACATAAAGCACTTGATTGTGCCCATGTATGCACTGTTCATCATTCTATGCTGTGTCCAGGAGAACAGTAAAAGTAAAAAGCAAAAACATCAACCTAAACTGCAGTGAGACAGGCACACCTGTGGCTATCTGCCTTCCCTGGAATAAGGGGTACACATATTTGGATGGTCCAGAGGAATTCCACCATGGAAAGGGTGGATGACCCAGCGATAGGATGTGCCAGGGTATTACCCTAGGTTAGCAAGAGATCCAGAAAGATGCAGAGTTCAGGAAGGGTCCAACGTCAGTGGCAAGAGGTGTGTGCATGCATACGCATACAAACACACACACACATACACACACAAAAATGGAGAGTCTGTTACCTGGAGTGATACACTACATTTTACAAAATGGACTAGAGAATCACCAGCTCCTTTTTTTAACTGAACACTCAACATTCCAGACAGTTTAATTTACAGGAAGGAAGGAAGGATAGCACGGTACAAAAAAAAAACAGGCACACATTCTCACAATAGAAAATCCATGTGCAGTGACTAAAATCTTTTACTTTTGCCACCACGTGCTTTACGTAGACTTAAAATGCCATGGTTAGTGAGCAGAAATTAAAATCAGAACTAAAATGAAAGTTACTACAGCAGCCATAGTTACAATAACTTGTGAGTGTACAAATCATACATTGTAAATGAGACACTTATAACAATAGTTTAAATGGGATTAATATAGAATTCGCACATATTACTGTGTCAGATGATGAAGGAAGTTAAACAGTTACTAAGGAAAAGGTGAAGCAGCTTAACAGAGTACTGATAGTTTGAGTAGGAAAATATAAAAATAAGTTGGTAGTGAGCATACTGACTAGAGTGGGAAAATTAAAGTAGTGAATATTGGATTAATACAAGATAAAAGCGAGATGGCTCTGTAGATAAAGCAGGATTTGTTATGAGGACTATTGGTTGTATGATGGAAAATGGATTACTAAGCAGATTAATTTTGTAATCTTTTCTTCCATCCTTGTATTGTCTTCTTCAGTTAATTTACCTAATTTCCATTCATCTTTTATTGTAATGTCACATACTGAGAATGTCTCCACTATACATATTCATTGATTGTTTTAATAATTGTCTCTTTTGTGATCAAAGGGGATCAGTCTCCTTGGGTGCAGGGTGTTAGGGGCAGTGCATTTTCATGTAATGTTTGTCATCATGATCAACCTCCTTTGTCCCATTTTTTACATGGGATCAGTGTGTCATGTCTGTCATCATGATCAACCTCCTTTGTCCCATTTTTTACATGGGGTCAGGGTGTCATGTCTGTCATCATGATCAACCTCATTTGTCCCATTTTTTACATGGGGTCAGGGTGTCATGTCTACTGTCACCCTCTCTCTCTATTCAATGCCACTCTCCTACCTTTTCAATGCCCATGCTTCACTGTCGCAGGTCTTCTCTCACACAATTCATCCACCTCTGTGTTGGATGCTCTAGTTTCCTCTTATCTTCTTCCTGTCTGTCCCATATCATCTTCAACAGATTGTCTTCTGCGTTTCTGCACATGGGCCCAAACAACCATAATCTATTTTCTGACTTTTCTGCAGTTGGAGCTACTTCAGCTTCTGCTGTTATATCATTTTTTCGTCTCTCGCCCAGTGTGCATCCTACCCCCCATCTCAGGCACTTCATCATCACCTCTAGCTTCCTCATCTGCTCTGCCTTTACTGCCCAGGTTTCTGTACCATACAGTAGTAATGGTCGCACCACTGTCTTGTGTACCTTACTTTTCAGCTTCTTTGGCATTCTTCTGTCATACACTACACCTGACATACTGTGCCAGTTAGCTGTAACCCCTCTAATTCTAGATTCAACATCCTCATTCAGACTTCCCTTTTCCTCAAATACACTCTCAGCTACTTGAAGCTGTTAACTTAACCCACTATTTTTCCTTTTAATCCAATTCTCAGCTTCTTCTGACTTCCCCCATTTGTTGCCATTACAACAGTCTTGCCTTTAATCAGTTTCACCCTACATGCCTTCAGTTGTGCATTCCATTCCCTTATCCTTTACTGAAGTTCTTGTTCAGGGTCTACCCGTAATACCACATCATTTGCATATAGTAAACTTGTTGATTTGCCCCGTCCAACCTGTTTGCTAATGTAGTCCATGACCAGCATGAATAACAGTGGACTCAGAGCTGAACCCTAATACATGTCCACTTCCACCAGGAAACTCTCAAGAGTCTGAACACTGTTTGTACTTGTCTCATTGGGTCCTTGTACATAGCCATCAGTATTTCCACCAATGTTTCTGAGACTCTAAACCATCACAGGACTGACCAACTCAGCTTTCTTCAGACATTGTCATATACTTTCTCCAAGCCTAGGACTCTTTCCTTATCTCTAGCTTCTTTCAGAATATCTGTTTCACTACAGACATTGGTCAGTTGTGCTACATCCCTGCTCTGAATCAAAACTGCTCACCTCTCATCTGACTTTCTACAACTCAATATATTCATTTATTAATCACACACTCCAACATTTTCACACAGAGTGATAAATTCACAGCTCTGGACAATACAAAGTTGTACATCTGTAAGATGTACTTACATTGTTTATATTTGATGTAAAACACTATTTTACTTAAAACATTTTCTACATATACAAACAAATAAATCTCAAACAACTGATTTGTTTTTCTAAGAGCAGTAATAACCTACAGAGTGCGTGATACAGGGGAATAACGGACCTGCCAGGGGTGTGGAGGATCTGCACTTGTGGTATCAGGCATCATACCACCAGTGGTTGGACCATGCTTTCTCTATTAAGCCCACTCTGTATCACTTCTTTTGCCTCTGGATTAAGCAGAAGTACCTTCAGTTTAAAGTACCTCTTTCAATTCACTTGCACAGTGGATAATATTTATAGTAAATCTAACATGGACTATCCACCAGGACATCTTCATTTTTCTACAGGTTCCAGGTCGACAGTAGTCAAATCACAGTAGCAGTAGGTAAGGATTTGTTTGTCCTGAGTGTTATTCTTTCTTTCTTTCCTTCCTTCCTGATCATCTGTCCAGAGGATCAGCATACTATACTGGTTGGAGTGCAATTATACTGAAGTTAATTTTCAGCACATGTGGTTTCTCTGAACATTAAACAATGAAATGACACTTCACCAGAAGAACAAAAAATATTTTTGACATATATATATATATATATATATATATATATATATAGGTCTACTTTTCTTGATCGAAATATTATTATTTTGAACAAGAAAAGTACAAGCTTACTTTCTTGAAAGTGCACTTCAACAAAAGTGTACTTTCGCGAATTCCAGTTCAGCGAACAGGCAATAAAAATAAAACAGAGCACTACAGTGGGGATAAGGGAATATACCTGTTTCCCCACTGCAGTGCAATCTTGGAGTTAGTATATACAATGTAGCAGGGTTGTGGGGTGCAGGGTTGACTTGCTCCCCTGCAAAATGGAGTTTTAACTTTTCTTTATTTATTTTTATTGCCAAGCACCTCTGCAATACCAGGCTACAACTCTTACCACACTTTTCGGCCACCAAACCAGGACCAAAACACTAAAGGTGGAGGAGTATCCATATTCACCAAGGATATTCACACCACCAGGCTAGCTGCTCAACACAATGCATCTGAAAGTCTCCAGGTGCAACTAACACTAGGTAAGACTGCAATCCAAATTGTAGCTTGCTACAGATCCCCCACCATGCCCCAAGATTCTCACTACACCTTTCTAAACATACTGGAAAATATTAATATACAACCAAACACCCTAATACTGAGTGATTTCAACTACCCTGCCATTAACTGCGAAAACTAATCATGTACCAACACCTTTGCCCAACGGTTCTTGGAATTCATAAATTCCAATGCCCTGGATCAACTAATCCATAGTCCCACCAGGGGCTCCAATATCCTAGACCTGGTCATTACCAACATGGGAAATTGATGCTGTGATCATAAGCTAATCACCCTTAACATCCACATCCTACCCCCACTCCCTAGTAAGGAAGCCTCCATAAAAAACTTCTCCAAAGCTAACTTCATGCTAGTCAAGTCAGAAGTGACAAACTTCATGACACCCTTGCAGATGGGAACTGAAAGTTTGACTGCTGAATCCTACACTAAGGCACTGTATGAGCACATCTACTCATGCATGAATCGTGCCATGCCAAACAGAACCAAGATGCTCTACCAAGATGCTCTCTTTCAAAAAAGGAAGAAACTGTTGCAGAAAAGAGGAAAATGCCAGGATGCAAAAAACTCCCTTACCAGCCTCAGTAAGAAGCTGAGATCCCTCATAAAGTCTTCCAAAGCTAGCTATGAAAATAAAATAGCCAAAGATTCCAAAGACAACCACAAGGCATTCTATAACTATGTCAAGAATCTAAATGGCAATGCTCAGATCTGCTCTGATCTACAGCAGAATGGCATTGAATATACTGATCCCAAGGATATTGCCAATATCCTGGTAGATCAATTCAGTGCCAACTTCACCCCTCTCTCACCCCCTAAATGACCCATCTCAATACCAGAAGATTGCCAAATTCTGGTAATAACGGCCACACAGGTAAAAAACGCACTCTCCAAAACTAAGAATACAGCATCCATGGGTCCAGATGACATCCCGGGCTGTGTATTACATGAACTACAAAATGAAGTGTTATGTTTAATCATAGCCTCACCTCAGGCTTCATGCCCACTGAGTGGCATACAGCTACAGTTATCCCACTCCACAAGGGGGGGTCCACCTTGGATCCCAGGAACTACAGCCCCATCAGTCTGACTAGCCTGATCTGCAAGGCCATGGAAAGTATTATCATGGAACTTATAAACAAAGACATTGGCAACCTTCAAACACTGGACCCCACCCAGTTTGGGTTTGTGAAGGGCCGATCTTGTCTCCTGAACCTTATTGACTTCTTTGTATTAGTCTCCAGAGCTGTGGACAAGAGTAAGGTGGTCCACACAACCTATCTAAACCTCGCCAAGGCCTTTGACACCATCCCCCACTCTGGAATCATAGATAGACTTACTAAGCTGGGCATTAATCCCTACATCACTCAATGGGTTGCCAACTGGCTTACTGACAGAACCCACACTGTAATAGTAGCTGACTCCAAATCCAGCTCCTGACAAGTGACAAGTGGAATACCTGAGGGTTCAGTCCTGGGACCGCACTTGTTTGGCATCTACTTCTCTGAAGTACAGGCCAACACTAAGGGACTATGACTAACAAAGTTTGCAGATGACTGCAAACTGGGAGCCATTATTGAATCCCCAAATTATGTGGATACTGTACAAAAGGGCCTTACAGATACAGATGCTTGGTGCCAGAGCCATGGGCTCAAGCTCAATGCCAAGAAATATATAGTTATCCCCATTGGGAAAAAACATGTACCCATGAATTACCATATAGGTGGCAGTACGCTAAACACTGAAAGTGTGATAAGAGACTTAGGGACACAGGTGGACAGTAGTCTCACCTTCAATAACCACATCACCACTACAGTCAGGAAATCCTTTTACGTGGCACACCTCATTACTAAGGGCTTTTCATCAAGAAAAAAGGAAGTCATTGTCCCACTGTACTCATCCCTCATTTGACCCATTATAGAATACAACACCCCATTTGGTATGTACCTCTCAAGACATCTGCAACAACCGGAAAGGCTGAAGAAATACCTCACTAAAAGAATCACAGGCCTAAAGCAGATGCCCTGTGCTTCTTCTTCTTTTGGCTGCTCCCGTTAAGGGTCGACACAGCGGATCATCTCTTTTCATTTCTTCCTGTCCTCTGCATCCTGCTCTGTCACACCAACCACCTGCATGTCCTCTCTCACCACATCCATAAACCTGATCTTAGGCCTTCCTCTTTTCCGGTTACCTGGCAACTTCATCCTTAGCATCTTTTTCCCCAATATACTCTGCATCCCTCCTCAGCACATGTCCAAATCAACGTAATCTTGCCTCTCTGGCTTTGTCTCTAAACCTTCCAACCTGTGCTGACCCTCTAATATACTTATTCCTAATCCTGTCCACCCTCATCACACCCAGTGCAAATCTTAACATCTTTAACACTGCCACGTCCAGCTCTGACTCCTGCCTTTTTATCAATGCCACTGTCTCCAACCCATATAACATAGCCAGCCTTACAGCCCTCTTGTAGACCTTCCCTTTCACTCTTAATGGTACTCATCTGTCACAAATCACTCCTGCCACTCTTCTCCACCCACTCCATCCTGCCCGTGCTCTCTTCTTCACCTCTCTTCCACACTCACCATTACTCTGAACTGTTGATCCTAAGTATTTAAACTCATTCACCTTCGCCACCTCTACTCCCTGCATCCTTCATTCCTCTTCTCTTTAGAGTATATCTCCATCTCTCCAGGGTCTCCTCCACCTGTTCCCTACTCTCACTACAGATCACAATGTCATCTGCAAACATCATAGTCCACGGGGACTCCTGTCTGATCTCATCTGTCAACCTGTCCATCACCATTGCAAATAAGAAAGGCCTCAGAGCTGATCCTTGATATAATCCCACCTCCAGCTTAAATGCACCCGTCACTCCCAACGCAGACCTCATGGCTGTCACACTACCCTCGTACATATCCTGTACCACTCTTACATACTTATCTGACACTCCCGACTTCCTCATACAATACCACAACTGCTCTCTAGGCACCCTAAGTCCACAAAGACACAATGCAACTCCCCCTGACCTTCTCTGTACTTCTCCACCAGCAGTCTCAGAGCAAACATCACATCTGTAGTGCTCTTTCCTGGCATGAAACCATACTGCTGATCACTAATCATCACCTCCCTTCTTAACCTAGCTTACACTACCCTTTCCCATAACTTCATGCTGTGACTGATCAATTTAATCCCTCTGTAGTTACTACAGTTCTGCACATCACCCTTATTCTTAAAAATTGCATAAAGCAGATGCCCTACGCTGACCACCTTAAAAAACTCCAGCTATACTCTGTCTCATATCGTCTACTCAGAGGCGATCTCTGCTTAACATACAAGGCCATATCAAACCCAGAACTGTTGGACATGCTACACAAAGAAATCCCAATCCCTCAGAGCCACACACTCCAGGGATCTAAACCTTGTCATCACAATAAAGAAAACATGCTGGAGGGATAGGTTCCTGACCCAGAAACTCCCCAGACTCTGGAATAGACTGCCCATACATATCAAGCAGAGTGCCTCTTTGGCCCTCTTCAAAAGGAACCTTGATGATTGGATGGGAGAAAGGAAATTCACCCCAGGGATCACGTCAGTCGCCCTGCTAGTCAGGGGCCCAGGGAAGTAAACAGTGTGGGAAGAAATAACCAGGGAATTGTTATGGCTAGGCTTGTATAGGCCCTAGGGCCAATAGCCTAGTACCAGCCTATGAACCTTTGAAGTCCCTTCAGACTGACATGAAGACCAGACTATATGGTATTTGGCCACTGGTGTCTGCTGCTGAAGATAACTAGATGTAGGCCTGTGACCCCACAGGTAGTTAGCAAATAAGGAAGGTAATCCAAGATGTGGTAGGAGGGAGGGTCCGAATACTGCAACATGGAAGAGAAGGGCATCTAAGGTTATGGAAAGTTCTTACTCAACTGTTACATGTCCTTCTATTCTCATGTTGCAGTATTCATTAAAATAGGGAGAGTACCAAAGCTTTTAGGTATGAGCCTGGGCGGAGGTATGTGGTCCCTGCTCAATGAGACCTTGTAAGATAGATCTGCCAAAACCAGCTATAGCCATGGAGGCTAAATCTAGTTTGTGATGCTTAGTAAAAGTATGAACTGAAGGCCAGGTATCTGCTTCTAAGATAGAGGCATAGTCTACCCCCTTGAAAAAGGCAGCTGAGGAGGCAGCTGCTCTGGTGGAGTATGCTTTGACATTGCCAGATAAAATCTTTCCATGAATAAAATAGCATGTACAAATTGCCTTAGAGATCCATAAAGAGATGGTCTGTTTGGAGACTGGCTTCCCCTAGAGCTCTAAGGTGGAAGGAAATGAACAGTTGGTCAGATTTTCTAATAGGTCCAGATTTGTCTAAATAGTACCTAAGTTGTCTGTGGACGTCTAATGAATGGAGTGTCCTTTCTGAGGAATTTTGAGTTTGAGGGTAGAAAACAGGTAGGTTAATGGTCTGATTGAGTGAGAGCTCATTAACCACCTTAGGCATGAAGGAAGGGTTAGTACTTAGGGAGATTCTGTCCTTATGGAAAGTGATGTAAGGAGGGATGGACATCAGGGCCTGAATTTCTGATACCCTCCTGGCGGACATGAGGGCCACTAGTAGAACTGTTTTACATGTGCATAGTTTCAGGGATGCTGAGTGTGCTGGCTTGAAAGGTGGCAAGGTTAGTTTTGGAAGTACAAAAGTCCCAAGGTGCAGGTACAGGTTTGCGGGGGGGGTCTTAAATGGAGTACCCCTTTCAGGAATAGCTTGACCTCCAATCTTGATGCCAAAGGAGGGATCAAAGCTAGACAAGGAGAGATGGCAGACAAATGGACCTTAACCAAAGAATAAGTTAGTCTTGAATGAAAGAGCTCACACAAGTATGAAAGGATCATAGGTATAGGAATGTTCAAAGGGTCCTGGTTTTTCTTTTGACACCACCTGTAGAATCTTTTCCATTTTGACACATAATTTCTCCTGGTACTAGGCTTTCTGGCCTCCTGCAGAACATTGAGTACATCCTCTGAGTATAGGTGTCTGAAGGGGATTACAACCCTATCACCCATAAGGTCAGTTTGAGATTGCTCACCTGAGGGTTCACTGGGGATCCCCTGTTCTGTGTGAGTAGGTCTAATTGGTGGGGTAACCTGTGATGATTGCCCTTGGCTAAAAGGTAGAGAAGGGGAAACCAATGCTGTCTTGGCCAAAAAGGGGTCACCAGCAGGATTTTTGGTTTGTCCCACTGAATTTTCAGGAGGACCTTCTTGAATTAGTGTGAAGAAGGGGGGGCATAGAGGTACATCCTCACACAAGAAAAAGAGAAAGCATCCACTGTCCATGCTTGGGGATGTGGATCCCTTGTGCAAAACAGAAGCATTTGTCTGTTCTGGGAGGAGGCAACAGATGTGCTTGTGGGACACCCCACCTGTAAATAAGATCTAGGAACACCTCTCTGTAAAGCATCCATTTGTGAGAGGGTGCTGAAGCTCTGCTGAGAGTATCTGCCATAACATTCTCTGTGGAAGGGATGTACACTGCTAGCAGGTGAATATGCAGCATTGATGCTAGGGCCCAGATCTGTGTGGCTAGACAGCAGTTAGGTTAGGATCTTGTCCCCCCCTGTTTGTTTATGTACCACAGGACAGTCATATTGTCTGTGATCACTTTCAGTGTTCCAGGGAGTAGGGCTAGTTTGAAGGTCTGTAGGGCTAGAAGAAGTGCCCTCATTTCTTTGATGATGATATGGTCTCTTTGTCTTAGTGTAGACCATTTTCCCTGCACAGTGTTTTGTTTTTGGTTGTGCAGTAGTACTGCTCCCCACCCCATGTCTGAAATGTCTGTAAAGATCAGTTGTAGGTTGGCAGGAACCTGAAAGGGTGTTCCGTGGTTGAGATTGATGGCACAAATCCACCACTGTAGTTCCCTCTTCAGGCATGGTAGGAGGGGGAGAGGGGTGTCCAGAAGGTGAGAGTGTTGACTCCATAGATTCTTCAGAATCCACTGGATCTTTCTCATGTGGAGGCTTGCCAGAGGTAGCATGGGGTTCAGAGATCCCATGTGGCCTAATATTCTTAGGAATTCTCTTGCTGGCAAAGAAATGAGGGTGATCAGATTGTTGAGGTAGAGGCTGAGGTCCATGATCCTTTGCTCTGGAATGACGGCATTCATCTTGTCCTTAACTTGCACCCCCAAGAAGATAAGGTCTTGAATGGGGATCAGGTGAGATTTTCCTTTGACTACAATGAATCCTAACTGAGTCAGGGTATTGGTCACCTGTTGTAGGTGGTGGAGGAGGGTTTGACAGTCCTGATGAAGAATTAACAGGTCGTCTAGGTATGGGTATATTTGAATACCCTGAGTTCTGCAGTGAGCAATCAGAGGTACGAGGCACTGTGTGAACACTTGAGGTGCTGTGGAAGCCCAAAGGATAATGCAGAAAATTGGAAATGCAAGGAACCTACTGCAAAGCGTAGGAATTTCCTGTAATCTGGGTGCATTGGAATACGAAGGTAGGCGTCCTTCAAATCCAGAGCTACCATGAAGGCCTGAGTTGGTATGAGTGGTAGGAGCACAGGTAAAGTGAGCATTTTGAAAGTGGGTACCTTGAGGAACAGGTTGAGAACAGATAAGTCCAGAATTAGTCTCCAAGGACTCCCTTTCCTTAGTACCAGAAACATTCTGGAGTAAAAACCTTTGTTTCTTTGTGAAACAGAGACCTTCTCCATGATGCCCTGAGTTAGTAATTGTTGTATGATAGTGGGGAAAAGATGAATTTGGTTTGATGGAGGTTGAGGAATCCCCTGGAAGGGGGACATAGTCCACCAAATCATGACATACCCTCTCTACATGATGGAGAGGACCCAGTTTTCTTATGTGATTTTCCACCAGGAGGGTCAGGCGAGGGTGAGATGAAGGGAGAGGGGAGTGTTGGAGTTTAGAGGTGGT
Source organism: Protopterus annectens (assembly GCF_019279795.1). NCBI lineage: Eukaryota > Metazoa > Chordata > Ceratodontiformes > Protopteridae > Protopterus > Protopterus annectens. The sequence continues at coordinate 1,815,722,227 of NC_056741.1, read as the reverse complement.
CTGACTTGGTCAGACTGACTCCAAAAGGAGGTGGAAAAGGAGGTAGAAGGGAACCTAGGAGCAGAGCTTTTCCTAGCTTGTCTATGTCCCTTTGCCTGTTGTGGTACAGAATGGGAAGACTGTCTCCTGACCAAGGAAGTTCTTTGTGGATCATTTCTGTGATATCTGGGCATAGGAGACACTAGTAAATGCTTCAGAGTTTGTAAATATTTTCACTTTTCTTGAAGGGATTTAAGGAGTTCTGCTGAAGCTTGTCTAAAAAGAGCTTTATTATCCAGAGGTGTGTCAAGCATTTTAGTTTGAACATCCATAGGTAGGGGCTGAAATCTCACCCAGGAATATCTCCTTAGCACTGAGCCTGAGGCAGCAGATTTCAAGGAAGCTTCCACAGCATCATAGCTGCACTTGATGGAGTGCCTAGTCACCTGAGATGCTATGAAAAATAGGGCGTTTAGTTGGGCTTTTGCTGGTGATTCTGTAACCTCAGAGAGGAGAGGAGAAGCTTTGGAAAGGGTGAACAGGACATACCTAGCCATGTGGGTTTGGTAATTCAGAGCCCTGAATGCAAGGGTGGAAGAGGTACAGACTTTTTTCCCTAGTCTGTCCATGAATTTGCTGTCTTTATCAGTAGGGTAAAGAGAAGCAGAGGGTAACTGTCTGGAGAAATTTTTTCCCCAGAAATTGCAATAACTGCTGGATCTGCAAGTGGATTTTTAAATAGGAATTGAGTGTCCTGAGGCACCTCGTAGAACACGGTCTGGACATTTTGAGGATGGGGGTTGGGAATCTGGGTCCTGTGAAGCAGCCATGAAGGCATCTTAGAAGGCCAGTAGCAAGGGAGGTACAGCAGAAGGGATGGCTGTTCCATTTGTAGTAATTCAAAGTACCATTTCTTAGTGTCAGAGACATCTGGGGCCTGCCACGTAAAATGTTCACTCATGAGGGAAATAGTGTCCCCAAAGGTGAATTCTTCCCCTGGAGACTCAGGAGTGATAGGATCCTCTTCTTCTGGGGTGATAAAGTCCTTAGGGGAATCAATCTGTGAGCAATAAGCCAATGATTCCTCAGTGGAGGAATATTCTTCCTCTGATACCTCTAAGGGGTGCACCGGAGGATTAGCAGCTGATGGTTAATGAGTCTGTAAGGCCTGAAATGCCTTGAAAAGACTCTCGGAAAAAATTTCCATCCAGGAACAGGTTGTTGCTCAGAATGTTTTAGTTTTTTTGTTTCCTTTTTAAGGGAGTAGAGAGCTGTATATGCCTAGAAGTCGATGTCTGGGAGGATGGTATGGTATGGTAGGAGTAGGCCCTTCTGGCTGTACGAGCTGTGGTTCCCCTCCGCTATTAGGATCTGATGGCTGATTTACCTCAGCGGACATAGATTGTTTCCGCCATCCCAGCTTCCACAGTGGTTCCCAGGTCTGATTGGGAAACGGAGGTCTGAAGAGATACCGGCCTTTCATCCGCCTCGAGAGTCTCTCTGTACACCTGAGGTGCAGTGTGGGAATCAGGCCTAATTTTCTTGGCCTTCTTCCAAGAAGGCTCATCAGACGTGCCTAACGCACCCTCCATACCTAGCGTGAGATGCCAGAGCCTTTGATTTTCTACGTACAATTTCAACTCGGCTAGATGGCTGCAGAGTCTTATCAACAAAAGATTTACAAATGGGGCAGGCATGCACGTCTGAGAAACAAAGCAAAGACAAAAAGAAAACCCAACAGGGTACTTATCTGTAGCAGTCGTCTGGATGCATAAGCGAGTGATCCACTTCCCGAACTGTCAAAAACAGGAGTCTGACATTCACTGCAGCATAAAAATTCTGAAAGTTGAAGGGGGTATGTGCAGATGTCACTTTTATGGTCTATGTCAGTTTATGGCTTTGACCTGAGACGTCACATGTACCCCCCTGCTCCAAAGACTTTGGTATACTGGCCGGATGTCCAGTGCTGCAGGCAGCGAACTGCCCACTATGATGAATACTGCAACATGAGAATAGAAGGACATCTATCCTATTCCTTGCTGCACTGAGCAGAAAAGGAGCAGAATGATTATCTCCCGTGTAGTAAACATTTGAAGGTCTAAAGTAACCAACATCTAAGCAAAGACCATTTTGCAACTCCAGAAGAGGACTTCAGGAACACCCCAATTATCCACTGTCAGAGTCACTTTGTTGATAATATGAACTCCTGAGCAGTAATCTCTCTCTCTCTCTCTCTCTCTCTCTCTATATATATATATATATATATATATGGCCTGCTGTGAGACTCGCATCACATCACTCGACAAAGGTAAAATAGAACCCCCCCTTGCTTATTAAGAATGTTAACATGATGGACTGGTTGCCTGAATCAGGGAGGTACATGGAACCAGCCAACCTTCTAGAGCTCATAGATGGAAAAGGACTGCATAAAGCACAAATCCTTTAATGTGGAGCCTTCCCTTCTCAAAGGAAGAACCACTGATTTTGAATTGTGGAGGTGATGAGATGTTCTTTCCACTCTGTCAGTGAAACATCCATTATCAATACCTGTAAAGGAATTTGGCTGCAGGAAAGAGACCCCCCTTCAGATTGCTGGAAGGGCAAGGCATTGGCCACCACTGGTAACGCCCTAGTGAAATACTGCAGGTGCAGGAGAGTCCACAGAGCAAATAAAAATAAACTGGACTAGAGATCTGATGTAATACCTTTTATTGGGCCAACAAAGGATTTGCAATTACTTGAGCATTTGAGATAGCAGGAACCCTCCAATATGTATTAAGTTACTGTTGTTAGATCCAATGGTTAAATACTGACTTGTACCTAGAATGGGAATTACATTCTTTCTTTCTTAATGGGTAAAAAAGACACGTGAAAAATGCCAGTGTGTAGTGAGAGAGGAAAAAGTGCAATTTGGATATTTAATATGACACCACCTCAGAGTCAGATGTGTGTGGTGTGTGTGCACGTGACACATATCCACATATATGACACTGCGTCACCCTGAAACTTTAGATGATCAGGTCATGGCCTGCCATAAAACTGAAAGTTCTGCATGTTTACATGAAAGCCACTTGTCATTTAGCACTGAACATAGCAGCTGAAAAGACTGATAGCACACTTAATGGAAATAAGGTGCAATACAAGAGATGTGTGGGGAGATTAGTCAAATCCAGGGAAGTAAAACAAGACGTTATAATTTGCTAATCTACTTAAACATGCAGTCTGTGTGTGAAATGTTTTGGTTAACAAAAAATGAAAATCTGCAATATGAAAAAGGCCAGGACTACCTACAGAATATATTAGGTTAGAATGAATGGATAATGTCTGCATTTAGCAGTTCTGACAAGTTCTAAATTCCACACAATAGCAGTTTGAATTTCAGGTGATGGTTACTTTGCAGTCCAAGAATACTATCTAGGCACATTGAGGCAGCAGTGGTATGATCCTGAAAACTCACCATCCAGAAGATAATGCACTGGATGCATTTGTTGAAGATGTTTAAATCCAGCAAGGGAAGAATGGCATCCTTCCACAATGGAATGAGGAAGAACCTTAAACCTAGGTAAAAACCCAGAACATTCTTTCAAGCTCATGTGAAAAGCCAACTGTGTGCCTGCTGAAAAGCTCTGGAAAGGCACCATGGTCCCAAAGAAGAGGCCATCCTAAGGAAGGAACTAAAGCTTCAAGAGGCAGCCTAATGCAACCACATATAGAACCCAATGGTCCATTATAATGTTTTCCAAGGTGGAACAAATTCAGAACTGCCCCCAGATGGCATCCCTAGACAATAATCAGAATTGGGACTGTTGGATCAGTGTGGGCCTTCTTCTTTGGCAAATAAGAGGTCACCTCTGGGGAAGGGAACTAATGTGGAAAGCTTGATAGCATTATTGGTCTTCAAGGAGGATTTTGAGGTTGGTCTGGCCTGGAAGAAGAGACAGAACATGGCAGATGGACAGCATTATAGGCCTCCATGGTGGTGTGTGCCTCTGGCTCAGCTTCAAGATGTCATTAATAATTTCCTGACAATCTTGGTCAAATAATATCTCCCCTTTTACACAAGGGGTTCAGAAAGGGCTACCTGAGCTCTTTGCTAAAGGAAGAGATGTTCAGTCAGAAAAACCCATCTTGGCTCATGACTGAGGCAGCTGCCCTAGTCATCAGGGCAGCGTAGTCCAGCTTAGAGTGCACCACATGGCAATCTACTGTGGGCAGCATAGATGGACATTTGACCATCTCCTTTTTGATCCAGACACAAGGAAGTAGGAATGCTAAAAACATTAACAGTGTTTGATCTGCTATGGAATACTGAAATCTGCAAAACTGAGCAAAACCTTTGTGAGAACAAAGAGCTAAAATGACATACTCATTGTCCAACCTGATCAAGAATTTTGATTCTTTGTCTGGCATGTAGCAAATTGCTGAGGTCTCTAGATCATAGGGCAGACTGAAGAGCTCACACAAGTCCATTCAAGGATGAACAGCTTAAAAAGTGTTTTTTTTCAAGCTTAAAAACAAAACACACCTCTGGTAACTATAGCAAAAGTTTGTTAAAATTGTAACAAGCTGCCTGCTAGAGTTACTGCGCACTTACCTCAAATACACTAAGTGTTTAGTCAGTAATATAGCTAGGGTGGGACGAAGGGGGCAGCCATCCCTGGTGCAAATTATGTCAATCACAATCCCAAATAAATCTCACTTTTGCATTTGCACTCAGAACACAGTGCTGTAGCTCTCTCTGTGTGTTATAATCTGTAGCAACTGTTTGCTACAAATCTAGCAAGCAGTTGTGACAGTTTAAAAGAAGAGAATCTTTTTTTTTTCACTCTGAGTCCTAAGAAGAACTTTTTTTTTTTTTTTGACTGGCATCGGATCAGGGGAAGGCACCATGACTACAAATGCAGTATCGGCATTCATTCATTTATGAAGCTGTGATATACTTACTGGTTCATAAAGCAATTCTGGAAGTGCAGTCCTGCACTATTAGCACCTGCAGATTGCAGCTTGTGCCTCAGACAGCCACCACCTTCACCTCATCCCTTGTTACAGGACTTGCCCTTTCACGGCATTACTTTTCCTCAGAATTCATTCACCACAACTAGCAAGACGTCTGTACTTGAATACATCAACATAAGGTTCCATAAACATCTGTACCCCCTACACACCTGTGTATGTGGAATTGCAAGAACCCGAGAGGAGAAACTGTGCCATATTTTTGCTACAAGGCTGTTGCTACGACATGGAAAGAATACATATGACAATGTAACCATCACACTGGCAAGTCACTGGCTCATACCGATAGCCACCTATTTCTGTAAACAGTCCAGATGAGCCTTATATTGCTGCTCTCCTTTTATACAGCCCTTAATGTTTCTTTTTATTCTCCCTACAAAGTATTCCTCACATGGTACAGACTTTATTCTTTACAGGCATATACAAAAATGATCTTATATCTTTCATTCTGCTTCAAACACCACTGTAAAAAACATCACAGGAAAGGAAATAATTAAGTACCACATCTAATTATAGGAAGGTTATTCTCAGGAAGGCTACCCTTCCCATCCTACTGAAGGAATATCTAGATTAAAGGAAACAAGCATACAAGTCTTGAACACCACAAAATTTACGGCCATTCTGACAAGTCAAAAAAAACTGTCAAATGCAATGCATTACAGGAAATGTTTTAAGCAACTTGTTGGAAATCGGAGATGGAATACTTCAATGACAGTTTCAATTTCTCACCTTTGGCTAGACTTGGGGAATTTTTGCAACATAGTTTTTTCCCCATGTATACAAATATACTGCCTTAGTGTTGAAACAAACTGCAAACAAGATAGACGCTGAGATGCATTGGAAATTCAAATATAGCTACATAAAGTTTTTAAAATACTGCCTAGACAAGGCACCAAACAGCTGTGAAGGCATTATTATTTGTGTACTGAAAGCTGTTCCTATACTTGGAAGGCAAAGAGAAAGTTAAAAGGTGGCAGCATGAAAATGTTTAACAGACACGGCAATAACAGAAATAACTCACTACCCACGTTGGTCAGCACTTGTGGCTCAAAGACAAACTACTGGCCACAAGAGGCACTTCTGGAACACAGTTTCAAAGAAAGAAAGAACAAAATTATAAAATGACATTCTAGCATGCTAAATGTAAATGCTCTGTATTTGTACCTCAGCTGCCTGTAGGCACATGGGCAGGAGGAGGAACAGAACTCACTCAGAGCCTCCTAAAGCACCCTGTAAAATAGAACAAAAAGTCAAGATGTAGGTGCACATGGTAATAAAGACTTTCTCGGTTAGGAGTCGCCACAGTGGAACTCCGGTCCACTCATGATTGGCAGTAGATTTTTTTTTTATGGTGCCGAGTTGACAGCCTGATGCCCAACTTTCAACAAAGGCTCGCCCATTCACGCTCGCACCTACCTGCATGTCTTTAACATCACTCGACTGTGGGGAGGACATACAGACCTCCACACAGAAGGTGCTCCAGCCGAGAATCGAACGGGAGAACCTCTTGCTGTGATGCGACAATGCTAAACTCTGCACCACAGCAGCTTTAGGTGCACATGGTAATACTAGTGCAATTTTATAAAACATTTGTGTTGTTGCTATTACCAAAATAGCATAATGGTGTCAAACAGAAGTGGCCTTGGTGAAGGGGTGGCATGTTTCTCACAACAGCACAATGGTGTGAAACAGCTGTGGGTGTACATATGGGTTAGTATGCTCCCCGCAGCAACACAATTGTGTGAAACAGGAGTAGACATGGAAAATTGCGTTCAATATTTCCCTCACCTCTTTTTTTTTTTTTTTTTTTTTTAATCCTCCGCATGTATACCCACATGTGGATATGTAGCCTGCATCTGTTGGGAAAGGAGTCCCCAGGAAGACATAGTATTCTGCTCCACTATGAAGCTACAACTCATTGGAAAACACAGACCCCGTCCATTTAGTTATCACATAAATTGATCCTATACTAACTTTTGGTTAATTGCTTCACATTTTCATATGCTTTTTTCACCCCCAGCCCCCCATATCTCCCCTTTGCTTCAATGATTATGGATACACAATTCCTCAATGACACATAACAGTTTCTCATCATGTACGACAACAAAGAATGGATGGATAGAGACTGCAAGTCCCCGCCCCCTTTTCTATCCTTTGCCATTCTGTTACAGACAGCTCTAAAGCCCCTACAGACATCTAAACTCCCATGTCCCTTTGGCAATACCTTTCAGTGTTCCATTACTCCCTCCAAGAAGTTATATTTTGGATCTCATTGAACATGTATGCCCAACTTCCCTCATGAGAAACCTTCCTGTTCTGTGTTATACTACTAATATGACCCTCATGATGCAATGACTACTTAGCTAGTCACCTGATGATGCAGTGAGCGCATATCTGCCTCATGATGAACTTGTCACATCATTGTATCAATCTTCCCAGTCCATTCTTTCTCCTTGAATGTGTATGTTTCCAGTGTTCTGAATTCTTCCTCTTGCTTCATAATCCTAGCCTCTTTAATGCAGCACTGCACACATTGAACCTGCCTGAAGTGCCTATCCCTGCGTGGATACCAGAACTGAAGGCAATATACCAAAGAGTAAGGGAGCAATTGTACAATACCAACTCCATCTTCATCTGCCTTCAAGAAGGGTACTCATCCTAATATTTATGCTACCCCATAAACTTATCACCCATCAAACACATCCTCCTACAGCTTTTTACACACAGGTTAACTTGCGAACTACACACACTGACTTTGTAATCTGTACATCAAACTGAAAACTTGCTTCCCCACTCATCTTGCTGTTATAAGTGAACAGTTTCATGTTATTTTCCAGTCTCAATGTGACATGCAACACAAATTTGTTAAACAGGACTGGCTACAGCACTGAATCCCAATGTACCCCACTAATCAGAGTAGAAAGTTATCAAGTGAACATGCAAACAACCATTCTTAATTTCCTACTAACTTGAAAATTACAACATCCGGTTCTTAATGTTTAAGAAAATCTCTCACCAGCCAGTAAGTTTGCATCCTGCCTCATACTTACTAAATCACATCAACCATCTAAGAGTTAGAATATGCTGTTAGGTAAAGGCCTTGCTGAACTCCAGATTCAGTACATTTTCCCTTTCATCAATTTCTGGTGAAGATCCAGCAACAAACTGATCACACTGAATCGACCTTAACTCTGCTGTACAAATCCATGTAGTCACCACCACAATAGGTAATTTACACTCCAGAAACTCCATCACCCTGTCCCTCAGAATTTCGCTTATAACCTTTTGTAGACTAAAATGACTCCTCCTCCTCCTTAGACCCCTCCATCCACATGAGGACCACATCAGCCACTGGTCAGCCACCTAGTACTATTTCAGTCCCCAAGGACTGATCTGTTTGGCATGGCCCTCAGATAGGCAGTTAAAAAAGAAGACAGTGGGAAGGACGCCGGAGACAATAAGGGTCATGCAACAATATTGTTCTTGATTTTTGGAGCAGGGATGATAAGGACATTTACCACAGAGGTGCAAGTTAACAGCAGAGTGTACTTCAGCCTACTGGAATATTGAAAATAATAATGAAGCGTGGGAATCACCAATAACAGTGCAAGGACTGTAACACAAGACAGCTGAGCATACTGGAAGTAAGGGGCAGAGGCTAGAAGGCAAAATGTGAACCAAACCATGTAGGGGGAGATCTAGCCCATAAGTAGGGAATGCAGTTGGTTAGAAACCTCTCATGCTAGCAGGTGCTACCTATGTACTAATGAAGGCTAAGGTCTTCAATGTGAGTGTTTATGAAGCTGCTGGTCTTCCTTAGGTAAAGGACATTGAGCAGCTCAGAGTGATTCTTGGTGCATAAAATTAGGTTCAGGGCAGGATCCTTCACAGTGCAGAAGGTTAGTACATGTCAGGGTCCTTCACAGTATAAAAGTTTAGGTACAGGGCAGGGTCCTGCACAGTGCAGAAGGTTAGTACAGGGCAGGGTCCTTCACAGAATAAACGGTTAGGTACACGGCAGGGTCCTTCACAGTATAAAAGGTTAGGTACATGCAGGGGTCCTTCACAGTGCAGAAGGTTAGGTACATGGCAGGGTCCTTCACTGTATAAAAGGTTAGGTACAGGGCAGGGTCCTTCACAGTGCAGAAGGCTAGGTATATGGCAGGGTCCTTCATGATGCAGAAGTCTAAGGACATCATCACATAAGAGCCTGTATGAGATGGAACATGTTCAGGTAAGGGACCAGACATGTGCCCCAGCTTCTTTTTCTCCCAGATGCTAGGAGAAAGTACAGTTTTGTACCTACCATAAATGTAGATGTTCGAGTGCTCATACAGCTGCAGTCATAACAGATGGGTTATCCTGCCGTCAGGCGGGTCCTCGGTCGGCCGAATTCCAAAGTCTAGGTCCGGCATCAGTTGTCGTCGCTTCTTCCCTGACGTCAGTGTGGCAGGGGCATAAAAGAGGCAGCCAACGTCATCTTCTTCAGTTTTTCTTGCCCCAGATGTCAGGTGCCCCCAGAAGGAAGGCAAAACATAAACTTATGTAATAATGCAATATAGAATAATCAAAAAACAGTAGTTGCAAGCAAATACACCATAAAGGAATACCCCAAATAGGATGTATGAGAAGGTGTTTGCCATAAGGCCTGTCCTAAGAGGGGATGGAGGGGGGGAAACCTGGACTGCAGCTGTATGAGCACTCGAACATCTACATTTATGTTAGGTACAAAACTGTACTATGTTCATCGTGCATACAGCTGCAGTCATTACAGATGGGAAGAATCCCAAAGCTAAGTAGGGGTGGCAGGCACTAAGTGGAACTAGGAGGAGCAAGGATGCCCTGCAAGACAGCTGTGGCAAATCCCGCTCTAGATTTATATTAAAGTAGAAGGTGATAGTGTTTGGAGAAAGTGTGCACTGAACTCCAAGTGGCTGCTTCCAAAATGTCCTTGGTAGGAACCCCCCTGAGGAAAGCTGCAGAGGTAGCTGTTGCCCTTGTGGAGTGGGATCTGATGCTTGAAGGCACAGCTTTTCCATGAAATGAGTAACAAAAGCGTATGCAGTGGGCTATCCATTTTGAGATTGTCTGTTTGGAGATAGCTTTTCCTTGAGCACCTGTAGCATAGGACACAAAGAGTTGCTCGGATTTCCTGAATGGCTTTGTCCTGTCCAAGTAATAACGAAGTTGTCTGTGAATGTCCAAGGAATGCAGTAGTCTTTTCCCTTTGTTTTGTGGGTTAGGGTAAAAGGTAGGTAAGTGGATAGTCTGATTCAAGGCTACACTGGATACTACCTTTGGCATAAAGGTAGGGTTGGTTCGTAAGGAAACTCTGTCCTGATGGAAAATGATGAAAGGTTGCACAGCCATGTGAGCCTGTAGTTCAGAAACCCTGCATGCTGAGGTGATAGCCAGAAGGAAGGCTGTTTTCCATGACAAGTATTGTAGTCCTGTTGAAGCGGCTGGCTCGAAGGGAGGAAGGGTCAGCTTTTCCAATATGAAGTTGAGGTCCCAAGCAGGGACTGGTGGTTTCCTTGGGGGTTTTATATTCTTTGCCCCTCTAAGGAACTGTCTTAAGAGAGGATGAGAGAATAAAGGAGGATCTGTGTTGTATTGTGCAGAAATGGCTGAAGCGTGGATTTTGGTGGAGGAGAAGGAAAGTCCACTGTTTAACATCTCAGCTAGGTACTGTAAAATTTGAGGTAAATTTATTACCCAAGGATTCTGGCCCTTTTCCTGATTCCAGGCACAAAATCGTTTCCATTTGGCAGAGTAGGCTTATCTAGTAGAAGGTCTTCTGGCCTCCAAGATGACATCCTGCACGTCTTTGGAGAGGAGGGTCTGTTGGGAAATCAAGGGATTCTCCATGCAGCTAGATTTAGGGTTTTGAGCTGGCTGTGAAGAGTCTTGAAGTTGTGCTGGGACAACAGAAGAGGCACTAGAGGAAGGATCCATGGTGGGGAATGTGTCAGGCTCTTCAGGAGCGGATACCAGTGTTGTCTTGGCCAATCTGGAGCAATGAGAATCATTTTCGGCCTCTCTGCTCTGGCTTTTAATAGAACTTTGGGCAACAGAGGAAGAGGCGGAAAGGCATAGATTGTCAACGTTGTCCAATTGAAAGAGAGTGCGTCCACTTTCCAGGCCTGTGGATGATAGGTTCTTGAACAAAATTTTTCCAATTGGTAATTTCTGTGGGAAGAAAAGAGATCTATGTCTGGCTGTCCCCATGCCTGAGTTATCTTTGTGAAAACTTGAGGATGTAACTTCCATTCATGTGGATCTGTCATATTTCTGCTTAGGCCGTCTGCCAGTGTGTTTTCCTTCCCTGGCAGGAATTGTGCCTGAAGTTGAATTTGCAATTCCAGTGCTTTGTTCCATAGGGTCATGGCTAGTCTGCACAGGGGGTAAGAATGAGTTCCCCCCTGTTTATGTACCACATCACTGTGGTGTTGTCTGTCCTTATCAATAGCTGCCCTGGATGCAGTAGGTCTTTGAAGGCCATAATAGCATTTTGCACTGCTAGCATTTCCTTTTGGTTGATGTGTAGGTGCTTCTCTTTTTGGGACCATTTTCCCTGAATGCACTGATCTGTCATGTGTGCCCCCCAGGCGTAGTCCGAGGTGTCTGTTGTGATGATTTGAGTTGCTTGAGGTACGCAGAAAGGGAGACCTATGCTTCTTTGGCATGCTTGAGCCCACCACAAACATTCCTTTTGAAGACATGGAATGAGTGGTATAATTGTTTCCAAGCTGTGGCTTTGTTGAGACCATAAGATTTTTAGGTACCATTGAAGTTTCCTCATATGCAGCTTTGCACATGGGATCAGAAGGATGCAAGATGCCATGAATCCCAGAGCCTGCAGGACTTTCCTTGCAGTCAGCCTGGTGAAGGTTGCCATTTTGCTGAAGTATTGAGACAGTTGCCCTTGTTTGTCTGGCATGAGGTAGGCCATCTGGGTGGTTGTATTCAAGCTGGCACCCAGGAAAATTATTTGTTGAGAGGGTATTAGTTTTGATTTCTTTTTGTTGACTGTGTATCCCAGAAAGTTCAACAGTTTTATTACAAATGCCAGGTGCTGCAGTAGTATGTCCTTGCTGTCCGCTTGGATCAGGCAGTCGTCCAGATATGGGTATATTTGTATTCCTTGAAGTCTGCAGAAGGCAATTACTGATGCCAGGCATTTCGTAAACACTCTGGGTGCAGTAGATAAGCCAAAGGGCAATTTAGAGAATTGATAATGGGTTGAACCTGCAAGAAATCTGAGGTATCTTCTGCAATCTTGTCTGATAGGGACATGCAGGTATGCCTCCTTGAGGTCCAATGTTACCAGCCAAGACTCCTTGCCCAGCATGGGAAGAAGCTGCTGTAATGTGAGCATCTTGAATTTTGGTACCTGTAAATATGTGTTTAGGATGGATAGGTCTAAAACAGGTCTCCAATCTTTGTCTTTCCTTGGTACCAGGAATAGTCTGGAATAAAACCCTTGACCTTGTTCTTTTGCAGGTACCTCTTGAATCGCTTTCATGTCCATGAGAGCTGAAATTTGTTGTTGTGTCTCTGCCCTTTGATTTTGTAGCAGATTTGGCATGCCTCTCATTTTTGGAAGGGTGTGAAAGTGGAACCTGTAGCCTCTGTCTATAATGTCCAGAATCCATTTGTCTTTTGTGACAATATGCCAATTTTTTGAGAATAATGCCAGCTTTCCGCCCAAAGGTGCTGCCATTAAAGCTTTGCTTGGCAGGTAAAGGGGGAAGCCATTGTGTCTGCTTTCTGAATGACTGTGATCTATCTTCTCCACCTCTTGGGGTTGGTGCTTGCCACTGTCTGGCTCTGAAAGATCCTTGAGGTTGCCCTCTACTCCTTGGGCGTCTGTGTCTGCCTCTTTGAGGTCTGTCCGTGGCTGGAAAGGACCAATTTTTTGAAGGCCAGTTTCTGCTGAAACGTGGAGGCTGTACCTGCAGGAAATCTTTCACTGTCTGCATTGATTTCGCTTTTTCCACCATTTTCTTTTGTACCTCCTCAGCTTTAACACCAAACAATACATCTTTTTGAAGAGGTGCATCTAGTAATTTAGCTTTGACATGATCTGGTAAGGCTTGCTCTTTGAGCCAAGCATGTCTACGAATAACAGACCCCGTAACAGCAGTTCTACATGAGGCCTCTAAAGTATCAAAACCACACTGCAAGGTATGTTTACTCACTTGCTCTGCTCCATGCAACAAATCCTGCAACTCTTTTAAATCTGGTTGTTCTGGTTGTGTCATTTTGCTTTTCAACTGAGATAACAAAAACTGTTGATACTTTAACATATGGAACTGACAGTTTAATGCCCTCATGGTTAAAGTGGCCGAGGTATACACCTTTTTCCCCCACCTTTCTAAAGCTCTAGAATCTCTCTCTGAAGGTAATGGGTTTTTAGCAGTAGAGGCCTTAATTCCCTTGGGACCCTGTCAAATAGTTTCTGGGTCAGCAGTATGGCTTTTGTATAGGAACTGGTGTGAATCAGGAACCCGGTAATACCTGTCTGGTTTAACAGGAGCTGGAGGTAAAGAATCTGGGTTGAGGCTGGCTTCTGTGTACACATCATGTAATATATCTAAAACAGGAGGAATAGCCAGGGGCCTATGCTGGGGGAGCAAGAGAAAATCCCTGAGCCTTTTCTTGGAATCTGAGTAATCTTGGCCTTCCCAGTGAAAGTGTTCCCTCAAAGTATGTAGGGTTTCCCCAAAAGAGTAGTCCTCAGGGGGGGAGACTGAGGGAATAGACTCCTCTGCATCAGAGTCTTCAAAAGGAGAATAGGTATAGTCCTGGTCCTCAGAATGTTCAGAGGTAATAGAGGCTTGATCTGAGGAAGGGTAGTCTTCCTCTAATCTGGGCCTTTTGTCCGAGGGGGTTTGAGAACCCCTGATAAGAGTAATCAAATCCTCAGCCATTTTGAGCATCTGTTTTTTAGGCATGGGGCCTTGAGAGGGGGTCTGATGTCCCTGTTTTTTGGTTTTCATGGCTGCTTTAGATTTTGTGAAAGCTTTAATAGAGAAGGAGGAAGGTCTGAAGACACCTTGAGAAATGGCAGGCCTGTCTAAACTCTGAGTTTCCCCGCCAAGAGTGGCGTCGGTATCTGTAGTAGGAATGGGGATCGAGGAGCCTGCGACCTCGGGTACTGAAGACACCGGTAATGTAGAGTCATCGGTACTCAGGGGCTGCTTAGGCGCCTCGCTGAGAACCGGAGAACCGGTAGTCGGTCTTAGCGTGGTGTCAGTAGAAGTCGCGGACCTCGTATGTCGGTCCTTATCTTTGCGTCTTTTACTCAAAACTGGAGTCGGAGTATCCGACGACATGATATAATTAAATTTTTTACCAAAATAGTGAAGGGCGAACTCCGCCCGACGCTTAATAGTGCGTTTGTTGAATCTAGACAAAAACGGCAGGCCGAGACGTCGTGGTCTGGGCCTAAGCAAGGTATACAGAAAGAGTGGAAATCCTTATGCGGTATCTGCTTCCCACATGAAATACAATTATTAACTTTGTCTGACATCGGTCTGAGGCAAGAAAAGTTTCCCCAACGGGGTACTTAGCTTTCAAGAGGACTTCGGCTGAAATATTTTCATAAATCTCAGGAGCTGGCCGACTGGCACTTGCGAACTGCTTCTGCTTCGGGCACCTCGCGGCAAGAAAGACTGGAGAAGATGGCGTCGGCTGCCTCTTTTATACCCCTGCCACACTGACGTCAGGGAAGAAGCGACGACAACTGACGCCGGACCTAGACTTTGGAATTCGGCCGACCGAGGACCCGCCTGACGGCAGGATAACCCATCTGTAATGAGTGCAGCTGTATGCACAATGAACATCTGCCAGATTATGTAATGCAACAGCCACCAGCCAACTGGTAAATTGGAATAATATTTAAAAAATGCTCCTGAAGTTGGGCATTTTGTTCTCCTTCATTATTTTTGCTTTTGGCCAGAAGTCTTGAGAAAAAGAAGTTGAAAGCTAACATGTAGCGTCACAATGTCTATTTGCAACTAGGATGGGCCAGAAAAGTACCAAAAAAGGAATCAGTGCTGCCTGCACACAAGAGGGTACAAGAAAGATCCAGTTATTATCTGCCAGTCAGCTGTGCCGCCATCCTTGGAAAGGTTATGAAAGGAATTCTGCTAGGTGGGCAGAAGTTCCTTAATACAAACTGTCTAACAGAGAGACCTATAGCTGTATGGTGTTGCCTATCAGTCAAATAAAATTTAGTTCTATGGCTAGTTAAACAATAGAAAGAAACCCACCATATGCAGTGTACATGGACTTCAGCAAGGTCTCTAATTCTGTTCATCAATGGAACCAGAAAGACAATTAAAGGGAGCAAGTATAATACAGCAATTAAGTTGCTAAAAATCAACAAGAAACATAAACTGATGAAATATATGGGAAAAAACAAGTGAAATGGACAGGAAAACAGCCAAATGACAGGAGCAAACTATCAAACAAGAAGGTGATGATTATGTGATAACACCTTGTGTCTGGTGCCATGACTGCTACCACTGACCAGACCAGATTAGGCAGCTGGGCAGTGATATTAGATACCTGGTTAGTGAGTCAAGCTCTGGAGTGGAAACATCAGGACAGGAGCAGTGATTAAGGATGGGGAAGCTGGCCTCCAGTTTTATTTATTTCTTAAATGGGTCTTGAGACTCTTTTCAGCCACAGCCCAGTCCACGAAGGTAATGATACAACATACATGAAGAGTTTATAATAACCAATCAACCAGCATATTTTTAAGAATAGACAGGAAAATTGAGTACCTAGAGGGTGGGAAACATGCAGGCACACAAGGAACATACTAACTCAACACAGACAGTGACTGGAAATCAAGATTGAATTCCAGCCCCTTGAACTATGAGCCAAAAGATCTTTTCAATGTGTCATCGTACTGCCCAGTAGAGTTTGAAAAGTAAGCATAAGGCTATGCAGTTTAGTGGGGGTAATTCAGGGAGAAACTGTGTTGCTAGATGTATTAGGGCAGACAGACAGAATAAAAGGAAACTTGATATTAGAATTTCCCTCAAATTGAATCCAGAGAGCAAATGTACTCTTATTAACTTCTTAACAAGGCTACATCTTATGCTCTGTTAACTTTTTAGCAAAGATATGTCCTCTTCTCTACTATCTCTTTTGCTAGGTTTTTGTGGGATGGTTCCTTTTGGGCCTCCAGTGGAAAGATGCAATTAAATGGACAGTTAAGCTAAATACATACATAAATTCTGTGCAGTGTAACATGGCAGTGGTGATCCCAAAGAGAATGCAAGTAATATGAGTTCACAGATGTGCACTACAACCTTTAGATGATACATATCATATTCCACAGGGTCCAGATGGGGCCTCATCTGAAATATCACAGTCACTGCCAAGGATCATATCACAAGACAGCATCAAGTTGGGTGAGAGTGTCTAACAGTTTGCCAATACCGCAGAATAATGAATAAGACAAAAGTTTCACAGTACCAGGAATGGGCACTGTACACCATCAGGCTGGTGGTACATTTTAAACTAAGGCTCACAAATGGAAGGGCAAATGAATAACAAAGACGTATGACCTAAATTAGGAAACATTACTTCTTATAAAAATGCCTGAGGTTCTGGAATGTGATGAAGAGCAATTCTACAAAGGGGTTTTAAGTGTCAGGAAAAGAATGGGAAAAGGTGGTAGAAAGGGTAAGGAGGGAGGTCTGCATGGGGCTAGCTGCAATGTTCACATGGATAGGATGCATTAAAGGTCTTACACGTTGTAACTGACAGATATTCACATCCACACTGGTCACATCTGTCTGAAACTGGTCCACTCGGATCGGTGTTCTTTCTCCATTAACCAAACTAAATGAATAGATGAATGAATACAGAAATAAATCACATTCTAACAAAATATAATCATGTTCTTGTCTAGCTTTTATATTTCAAGAAGTATTAACCCTTAACCTATACTGCATAAATGTCAAGGATGCTGCCACAACATCTGATTTGTAAATGTAATTTTAAAGGTACAATGGGTATTATGTTGGGAAAAAGGCCACGTATTAAAACCCATTTATATAAATATCTACCTAAACAGCAACCTGAGTTTTTATCATTTACCATGAACTCAGTTAAGCCTCTAAAGGAATTCCTACCTCTTACTCCTAACTAGGGTAATTTAAACTATAACCTACTTGACTTAACTAGTTAACTTCTTCAGGCTGATGGCATTTATCTAGAACAAAATATAACATTATTGCATTATTGACATACAAAGCTGGAACATCTCAATTACTATTTGCATACTGTCTTGACCATGTGCATATTATTTGAACCCAGGTGCACTCTCATTGTAAGCAGAGAAATAAGCCATGCACATCTTTCTTGCCAAATGGTTTACTGAAAACTGTACAAACTGGCAAGAAAATAAAATGCTCTATTAAAAAAGAAAATGTTCTTTAGACTGAATATGCAAATGCATGTAAATGAAGGCATGTGAAACAAGAAACATCTAATTTTTTAAATGGAAAAGGTTTTAATCAGTGTAATTTATGCCCCCCCCCCCCTTTGCAATAAATGTCTGGTGGAAAATTTATCCAACAGAAAACCAAGGAAACCTACACTAACTTGGAATCTTTTCAGTTATGCAGACCTACAAACAGAAGAAATAAATGCATCTTTGTAACAAGGGAAAATCTTAAAGACAGACACTTAAAGACTTGGCCTTCACAGCCAGACTCCAATTTCTTCACTGACAAGCACGTTTCATTAGATGAAGAGAAATAAATTAGCTCTGGATGCAGCGTTGAAAAGACTAGAACAAATAATGTGACCTACAAGTCCACACTGGCTTTCAGAGACCTGTCTGAGCTCACTTAGAATCTTAAATACAGCACACTGCACTTAAAATGCATCACAGTGCTATTCAAACATCAGTTCTTAATGACAACATCTAAACCAGCAGTTTAATATGGAAAATAAATATTTAAAAAAATGTATATAAAATGCAGTAGTCTTTCTGCATAACTGAAGTACAAAATCAGTTTGAAATGTTTTGTTTTGTATTCGGTGATGGCAGACAGAGCAGTACAGCTGGGAACCAGATGTGATCAAAGGCAGATGGCATTTCTCCTCCCCTCAAAATTAAGTTTTTTTAATGCTACATGGCCTTTTACCTTTGGGAGAAATTCTTATTTTTGTTTACTAAAAAAAAAATATATTCTGAAAATGTGTTTTTTTATAATCATCATCATCATCACATTTACACTCAAAATTGCTCAAAACCTTCTGTACACAATTGAGTCAAGAGACATTCATTGTAATTCATCTTGACAGGATTTCAGGAATGAGACATGTTTGCCATCTTTTCTCAATGGTAACAGCAGAATCAAAACATTCAAGAATTTTCATTCTCACTAAAACTGCTAGCATTTTTTTAACTTTCCTCAAGTGCTGTGTGTTTTGTTGTTGTTTCTCATTTAAAAAATGGCATCCATTAGTCATTGATTACAAGGCACTGGATCGTACTTTGATGCATTCTTGTTTCTGCATACACTGTGGTGCAGAAGGCCAAAAGTAGAATTCATTCAAACCCAATGTGTGCCGCTACAAGAACATGGCTACATGCTGTTTTGCAGTCATAGGTACTTACTTGGCTATTAATCTATGGGGATCTTCAGTAGCCATGCCATGCATTCCCAAGAATTTTAGCCCTGTACATCACTAACCCAGAGCTCTTGTATTTTAGGTATGAATAACCCAGCGCTGGGCAGACATTTACATGTTACCCCTATACATAAGGGACAAGGATGCTAAACCAGGGTGAACTTGCAGTTTCATATCCGTTCGTCCAGATTATGCTTGAATAGAGTAAGAAACTTACTTTGCTTTATGTAGACAGGACAATGATTCCAGAGAAGTGGCAGTCTCTATCATAGATGTATACACCCCCAACAAGTTCTAGTTATATTGTAGAAGATATTAAGGTCTCTTGTGTGGATGTTAATGGTCACCACTGGACTTGCAGTTGTGCATTAAGTCTAAAATGTTAGGGCTGATTGAGGCTCTGTAAGCGAGTGAGAGATTCCCCCCTTGGCAGCGTGTAAGATATCAAAAAGAGGGGCAGGGCTTTGAGACTGTCAGTGCAGCTTTTACAGTTTAGGCCTTATATTTTTTTGGTGAAAAAGTGTTATGGTCATTCAAGTTGTGTCTAGTGTTTGAACAGGTACATACCAAAGGGGTATATTACTCAATGATCGACCCTAAATGTGCATACTACAGTGGAATAATCACATCTCTGGACCTGGATGCCATACCCTAACTAATACGTTGTGCAACAAAAAAACTTTCTTACACTAGTGGATACATGGTGATCAAAGGAAAGTTCATTGACTACATAGCTTTCTAGGTCACTAACTATTCATTTATTTATTTATTTATTTATTTACATTTGTTAACTGGGTAGTGTCCGACTGAGCCAATAGCCTGTTTTCAGCGGAGACTCAGGGATGAAAGCTCCACAAACAGAAAGAATACAATTAGTAAGATCTAAATTATACATTAATAGTCATATGTTAACAAAAGTAACTAAACTGATTATTTTGATAGCAAAATACAGACCATATCATGTACAGATATTTTGATAACTGAGTATTTTAAAACTATCAGAGACCAAACCAATCGAAGAAACATAAGTTAACAAAATTGACTAACAAAGAAATTTGCATAGCCACATAGATCATAGCATAATGCAGAGATATTTGATCATTGCAGTACTTAAAAAAATCTATCAGGGATTATACCAAGAGTTTCAACTCATTGGAGAAGTAGGTTGAGCTGTTTAAAGGTGATGAAGAGAGTTGTGAAATACTAAGAGAGGAATTATCTAAGAGAACTATAGGGGCAGAGCCAGTAGTGTTTGAGATGTTCTTTTGTTTTTGTTTTAAATGAAGAATTCTTGGGAATGTTTTGTATGTGTGGAGGGAGAGCATTCTATGTCTTAGCTATTTTATTTGAATAGAGGGAGTCACCATGGTAGTTGTGCGACTGGGTTATTTTTAGCAGTAGCCTGTCATGGGCTTGGGGGGATCGATTTTCAGGAACGATCTGACAATGTGATAGTTACAGCAGATGTCATGCTTGCTGCATATAAGTTGGCATTTAGTTTTAGGCCATGGCTTTCTCAACAGCGATTTGCTTGGGAATGTCCTCTTGGAGGACTTTGGTGTCCACTGGAGACTTTAATGATAGCACCAAGTTTACAGTCATCCGCAAACATGGTCAACAATAAACCCTTAACATTATCATTGAACTCCAAGAAGTAAATGCCAAAGAGGAATCTTGCTAGTGGCAGGTCCTTTGGAGAAGGTAGAGTTGCCCACTCTAACTTCCTGGGTTCTATTAGTGAGCCAGTTTGTTATCCAATGAATTGCATAGGGATTTATGTTGAGCTGGGTGACAGGAGTATGGGACGGTGTTGAACACCTTTGGAGTGTGGGACGGTGTTGAACACCTTTGGAGTGTGGGACGGTGTTGAACACCTTTGGAGTGTGGGACGGTGTTGAACACCTTTAGAGTATGGGATGGCGTTGAACACCTCTGTAAGATTCATATATACTGTGTGTGTACCAAAAGTAGACCAGGTTAAGCGGGCAGGATCTGCCCTTGACAAAACTGCCTTGGGTCAAGAGTTTGTTGATTACCTATAATCTTATTTATTAATTTCATAATTATCATTAGAGATGAGACTGGTCAGAATTATTGGTCTGTTATTACGAGTCCACTAACACCCCCACTCCCATTTTGAGCAGGGTGATGACTGCTGCTTTCCTTCATTTGTCTGGCACAACCCTGTTTAAGGGCTGATACTGAATAGCCTTTGTAGGTGAATTTGACAGTTCCTGTTTCAGGCTGGCCAGTAGGCATCCTGGTAGTTTATCTGGTTGCATAGAAGCATTGTTCTTGGCCTTGAATAGCACTTACAGGATTTGCTCATGGGAGATCTGAGGGGGAGGTGTGGATGTCAGTATTTGACCTGGGAGTGTGTGCATGGGTATGGGGTGAAGTTACAGCCAAATGTATCCACTAGGAGATTGGCTATGTCCCCCTGAGTCTGTGTATGTGATACCATTTTACTGTTAGTTCTGCACAGTGCTGAGTATTTTTTTCTTATCTGTGTGACTGCAGAGATGGCTAACAGACTGACATGCTGTTTTTCAAAAGAACAGTAGTAAGTCAGAGAGCTACATTATAAACTTCAGAAAACAATTTTTATGGATTTCCTATCTGTAACTATGTAGCAAACATCAATAACAAAGCACTTAGTGACACCTATTATCCTTCGTATGAAACATTAACTGAGGTCCCATCTGCTTGAGTTGGTGGTAGTTCGGGTGGATGTAAAAGATCTCATGGCACCCTTCGACAAGAGTATGGGTTCCTTTATTATTTCAACACTTTTCCATCTTTGTCATTATTTACACATTCATTACATTTACACTTTTTACCACGTTATATACATCACAACACTTTACATGTTCATATTTCTAAATACATGAAAACCCATTTCACCCCGCTCATCATTTCCACAACAACCACTTCTGTATATTACATTCAGTTTAGTACATTTTCTTTTGTTATACAGCAGTTTCTTCACATCTTCTTTTCCATAAATATCAAATAGTAATGAATACAATTTTATCACATTTTTCAGTTTCTTTTTCACTCCCAGCCCTATATTTCAAATACTGCACCAAGTCTGTATATAAATGTTTTTAAATCCAGTCATAAACATCTTTGAATATTAATGTCCAAAAACCTTCAGTTTTCTTACAGTCCAAAACACAATGATGAGATGTCCCTTCAGTATTACAGCTATTGCACATTCTTGGTTCTATCATTTTATATTTTACGTTCCTTTTCATTGGCAGTTTGTCCAATAATAAATGCCGCAGAAAATCACTTCTTTAAAAAAAAAATAAAATAGAATCTTTCATACCTTTTCTTATTGCTTTTTTATATGCACTCCTATTTTTTCAGGGGATCTATATAATAGTTCACTTTCATTATAATTCATACTATTCTTTCCTTTCCCTCTCTACTTCATTTATTTCAATTTCCACATCTTTGTTTTACTTTCAAATCCCTTCTCTTCCGAATCTTGTGTTTTTCTTTTCCTTTTCTTACCATTACCCACCCAAGTATCCTTCTATTTTTCAAATAAAAACAATTCCTAGCATTTTCTTTTTTTCAAGCATGCTTTTAATACACCAAGCAACTGGATTTATTAAATTCAAACCCCCCTTTTCTTTTACATTATAAACTGACACCTTGTTCTCCATAGAACCCCACCCCCGAAAAAAAAATAATTAGCCAATAATTCGATTTCCATACTGCTTGGAAACATGTATGCATCTTATTTCATAAAATATAGTTGAACATGCATACCGTTTTTCTTAGAGACAACTGAAGCACCCTCCACTAATCTGTCAACTTTCCTATTTTTTTAGAACTTCTCTCCACTGTTTTATTACTACCCGTTCCCTTCCAAACTTATTCCCTAAAACATCAATTTCACTTCTGTTAAAATAAGTACCTGACATTCTTGCCAAATCTCCAAACAGCTTACTTTTGACTTATTTAACTGTATTCCTACTGTAGCTAAAAATTGTCCTGTTTTGTAAATCGTCTCTTTCATCCAATATTTGTTCTTGGCTACTGAAACCAAATTATCTGCATAGGTTAACATCAATGGTAACTCTATCCTTTCCTCAAATTCCCATCTACCCTTGATCTACATGTTTGTATAATTGAATTCATTATCATCACAAACAGTCAACATGCTTAGTGGGCAAACCTACTTTACCCTTCTTCATAGGATCATAGGAAGTTACTAGGCTATTGGCCCTGTGGGCGTTACAAGCCTAAACAAGGATTTAGCCCATGTTCCAATAAGTCAGCACCCTATGCCACTGTCCAAGCAGGGACACAGGTGGAATCCCATGGGTGTATTTCCTGTTCCCCAACCAGTTATCCAGGTTGCACTTATTATAGAGGTACTCTGCTTTCCGTGGAGTGGGAGTCTATTCCACAAAAGGGGGAGTCTCTGGGACAAAAATCTGTTCCACCAACATGTCCTATTGATGTCACACACCAGGTTGAGGTCGTGCATGTGGGTTACTCGAGTGGAACTTGACTTGCACATATGCAGCAGTCCCATCAGGGTGGGGTCTGAGATTGCTTTGTATGCCAGACAGGGATCACCTCTGAGGAGTCTGTAGGAGACTGAGTAGAGAGACAGGGCTTTAGGGTAGATGTTTGAGGCTCTGGATTCTCCAGGTGAGGAACTTCTGTGGTCTCTCCAGCTGCTGCATGTGCTTTTTGAGGTACATGCCGAAAGGGGCATTGTACTCAATAATGGGCCTTATAAAGGAAGAATATAGGGATGTTATGACCACCTTGTCCCTGGATGAGTTACCCTTACTAATGAGGTGGGCCATGTAGAAAACTTTCCGTACAACGGAGGCAATATGGTGGTCAAAAGTCAGTTTGCTATCAACCTGGATGCCCAAGTCCCTCATGACTGATGGCATGCTTCGTACCGTATTATCAATGTGAAAATATGTGGGTATGTCACTCTCCCCAAAAGTGATGATGATGCATTTTTTGACATTCAGTTTGAGGCCATGTTTCTGGCACCAGTCATTTGTTTGGGTGAGACCCTCTTGGAGAATGTCCACATCACTAGGTGAATTGATGACAGCACCCAGTTTGCAGTCATCTGCAGACTTGGTCAGCCATAGCCTACTAGATTTAGCCTGCACCTCCGAGAAATAAATCCCAAACAGCAGAGGCCCCAAGACCAATCCCTGGGGTACACTGCTTGTTATGGGCCTACTACTTGATGTGGCTTCCCCTATTTTGACTAGGTGGGTTCTATCAGTGAGCCAGTTTGCTACCTATCTGGTAACATATGGATTGATGCCTAGTTGAAAGACTTTATCTAGTATTCTTGAGTGAGGAATAGTATCGAAGGCTTTGGCAAGGTCAGGGTAGGTGGTGTGCACCATCTTCCCCTTGTCGATGGCCTGGGTGATTGTCTCAAAGAAGACGACCACATTTAACAGGCATGACCTCCCCTTGACGAAACCAAACTGTGTGGGATCAAGTGTCTGGAGGTTGCCAATTTCCTTGTTAATGAGGTCCATGACAATCCACTCCATGGCTTTGCAGATCAGGTTAGTTAGGCTGATGGGTGTATAATTTCCTGGATCAGTGGATGCTCCACCTTTGTGCAAAGGCATGACAGTAGCTGTCCTCTACTCAGCTGAGATGAAGTCGGTACTCAGGCTTTGGTTGAATAGGGTGACTAATAGTGCTGCAAGTTCCTGTCTGAGTTAATGTAGGATGCAGCCTGAGATGTTATTGGGTACCATGGAGGCTGTGTTTTTTGCCCTTGAGAGGGCAGTGATGACTTGCTCCCTAGAGATAAGGGGAGGGGGGCAGGAACTAGGGATGCCCTGTTTTACTGATCAGGGAGACAGAGGAGTGAAGCTTTTACTGAACCTGTCTGCCAGTAGGTTGGCTATATCTACAGTGTTTGTGTATGTGGTGTCCCTGACCACCAGTTCTGAGCAGATCTAGGTGCTTCCCTTGAGATTGCAGACATATATGAAGAAGGCCTTGTGATTGTCTTTAGTAGATGTGGCCAGTTTGGACTCAAAGTTTGCTTTGGAGGATTTCACTAGTGATCTTATTTGCTTGTTCAGGTTAAGGAGAGATTGCTTCTGATTAGGCACTTGCTCCTTCTTGGTCCTGGACAGCAATTTTTTTCCTTCTATTATAGAGTTTATTTATTGTAGATGTCCACCAGACAGGTTTACTGTTCCTTGAAGAGGATGATTTTGTCCTGTCAGGTATTCCTAATTCCATGCAGCTATACAAATGCTCATATAGTACTTTGGTGTAGATTTGGACATATGTGCCAGTTTCTATAGAGGAAGAGGGGACCATGAGACTGTTCAGGAGGTTGTAATCAGCTGTGGAGAAGTTTTTTTTGTTTGATCCTAGCTGGATGGGGGGGTTGTGGTTGGGCGAGATGGTGATTTCAAAAGTGACTGCTTTGTGGTCGGATCTTACCAGGGATGATGACACTGTAGGAATGCTGCAGTGGTTACTCAAGTTGGCTAATACCAAGTCCAAGATATTTTCACCTCTTGTGGGGGGGTGTCAACCAACTGGTCCAAGGCATTTGCATGGATGTAATCAAGGAATCTCTGGGCATTTGTGTTTTGGCATGAGTATTTCTTTCAGTCTATGGTTGGATAGTTAAAGTCACTCAGGATCAGGGTAAAGTGTTGAATTTTTATAGCTTCGAAGAGGTCCATATAGGTGGAGTGGGCATCTTCAGTCAGAGTTGGAGGGCTATAGCTAACTATGATTTGAATAGGACTCTTGTCAATTGTTAACTGCACTTGGAGTGTTTCCTGTGTATCATACTGTTTGACCAGCCCAGAGGTGTGTATGTCCTTTATATTTTGCAATTTCACCTCCTTTTGTTTTACTGCCCACGGTTTGGAGTATGAATGAATGATAGGATGAGTAACCTGGTATGGCTGGGGTGCTCTCCGCAGATTTCAACCAGGTTTCTGTGACTGCACAAATATCAGCTTCTTCCAGGGTTAGGAATGCTTGCATTGAGTGCAGTTTCATATTTCATGCGTTTAGCAGCATGACCTTTAATTTATGTTCTCTCATTTATCTTTTTCCTAACCATCCATTCACTGTCACAGGCACAAAAGAATTTTCATAAATTGTTCCTCACTATCCTTAGGGTGGCCACGGTGGTGCAGCGGTTAGCGTTGCCGCCTCACAGCAAGAGGTTCTCCAGTTCGATCCTCGGCTGGGGTGCCTTCTGTGCAGAGTCTGCATGTTCTCCCTGTGGTCGCATGGGTTTCCTCCGGGTGCTCTGGTTTCATCCCAAAGACATGCTGCAGGTGGATTGGACACACTAAATTGGCCCTAGGCGTGAGTGTGTGCATGTGTGTGCCTTCTGTGGAAGGTTGGGCACCAGGCTGGCAACTCGACACCGTAAAACTCCACTGCCAATCATGAGCAGACAGTGATCCGCTGTGGCGACCCCTAACCAGGAAAAGCCAAAAGAAGAAGAAGTTCCTCACTATCCTTAGTTTTCCTCCTATCTTGTATTCTTTTAAAATGTTCTACGTTTCCCCATGACCAGTACCATCAAATACCTTAGCCACATCCAGTACTGTTACTTCTCCTTCCCCCATTTCTATACACTCAACCACTTCCTTAATTATTAGCATTTCATTTAGTCTTTTCCTTTTAACCCCATACACCCCTTCATCCAGTTATTCTTTCATCAATCATTCTTTTCTGAATAATTTAAATATTTTATCGTCAGCATTTCACAGAATAATTGGTCATTTTTTCTCCTTCCCCTTTTCTATATAAATTTTATAACACCCTTAACAAATCTCTTCTTTTATACCTTCAGCCATCCATTCATTCAACTTTTCTAGAAAAACATCTTTTTCATCATGTGATATTTCTTTATAAAAGCTATACCCTAAATCCTTCTGGCCTGGTAAGGATTCTTACCTTTCTTTGCAGCATCCTCTGACTTTTTCTTTTCAGTTCTTTTCTTCATTTCTTGCACTACTTTCTTTTTCGTTTTCTTTACTTTCTATACACCCAGTCAGATTTTTTCTTATACATATTTTGTTTACACCCTTCAAATATATTCATAATTTCCTCGTTTATATTTTAATTGTCTCAATTTCTTAAATAAAATTTTGGAAATTTTATTTCTCCCTTTCAAATAATGCTTTTGTCTAAATATTCTTTCCATTTTTATTATATTTAATTTTTTAAGGCCTTGCTTTGCCCCTTTTTCTGCTATTATTTGATAAATTTATTTTTTTACTTGTTATACATCATCTTTTCCTTCTTCCACTGCTCTCCCTCTCTAATTTTAAGTATACATTTTTTTAATTTTCTTTATACTTCATCCAACACTCTGTCAGCCTGTCATAAAACTGTTTCATTGTCTTATGATCTGCCCACATATACCCTCTTTAAGACATTTTGTTCCTGAAATTCTTCCTGTCAGTCTTTTTAAACCTTTTCTTTCTTTTATTATCCTTTCTTTCTCTGACATTATTGCCCTTACATCCATATGATCTGAAAACTTTGCTTCTCTAATTCCATCTTTTATTTCTTTCATACCAGCTGTTAACAAAATCTAATCAGTTTCTGTTTTAAGTTACCCGCTCTTAAGTATATTCTCTCCCTTTATATGCTATTACCCTGCCATTATTTACAACCTCTTATAGCATTTTTACATTTTGTGCTATTCCTTTTACAAATTACAATTAAAGTATACCAACACCAGAAGTTTCCTCTTTCATTTACATTTGTATATGCATTCACTACTACTGCTATTCTAAATACCTTCTGCCCCTTTCTTACATCACACTCCATGCCGCTACATACCTCTCAACTGTACAGATTTTCACAGAATGTCCAGATTTTTGCCTATTTTTGGTCCATTTTTCATAAAATTATAGTTTCCTTGCAAATCAGTGGCAAATCATTAAAGAATGAAGTTAGAAAATAATGACAGACATTTGATTTTCAAACTTCATACCCTTCAGAAAAGTCATGATAATGTAAAACCTGTTATTCTCTCAACTTTCTAGGTTTGCAAAAACAATATTTAAAAATTGTCCCTATTTTTGGGGCCTTTGTCCCTCTTTTATTTATGACTTTGTCCAAATGTCTTGCTCTAAGAGGTATGGCTACCACCAACATTATATCTAATATTTTAATCTCCAAGAAGTAGCGCAAAGTCCAGCGGAAACCACAAAAAAACAAAAGTCTGGACTAACAACGAAAGGCACCACAAGAAAACTCCTGAATAGTGTTGAAACCAGTAGACTCCTTCAACACTTCAAACACAAGATTTCTTGTGGTGCCTTTCGTTGTTAGTCCAGACTTTTAATATTTGAATCTCATTTTAGTTAGTAATATTGCAATGCCTAAAAATTTATCATTTCCTTTAGTCCACGCCACCTTTCTTTTCCACATTATTTCAGATTCCACCCTTTACCTTTCATCTGCACATTTTATGTCAAGTAAACAAATGAATGCTGCATCTGATTTTATACAATACAAACACCACTGCTCTTCTGGCATCAGTTTTTATACTACTTGCATTCAGTGATGCTATACTTATATTAAACTTTTCCCTTTTTGCATTTCTTTTCATTCAGTTCATCTTTTGGCCTCTTTTTTTACTCCTCCCCCTTCCCCCAATAGAACATTCTGCCTTTCTGGCAGTCTCAGAGATCATATCTCCCTCTTCTTCTTCCTCCATTACTTTGGACCTGTTTTCCATCTTTATATGTGCTTCGTTTTTTATTTATTAGTTTGTGGACTTCATCTAGTGCATTTCTTTGTATAGTTTTCTCTTGTAATTCCTCACCCTTACCCCCATCCTTTCATCATTCACTTCCACCCTTTCTTGCGTAAAAACTTGTTCTTCACCCTCATTTTCCTCACTTTGTCTTTCTTTATTAATTAGTGGACAATCAAATGAAAAATGTTGTTCACTTCCCCATTTCCTACAGCATGGTTTACAGTTATATTATGGATTGTCCAAACTGCCCACACTACCCACATTTTCTTTTAGTGTAATCCTGGATTAAATGGGATTCATCACCAGAGAAAAAACATGCTTGTGTTCACTCAGTACTTAACGCTCCCTTTTCCTCCATTTGTTGTTATCATATTAGGCACATGCTACAATGTGTTATGTTCTGTTTTTAAAGTTACATACACTTCCCATTCACCAGACCATACCTGTCATCCACAGCTTTAATATCATGCACATACTGATATAAGCTTAGAAATAAACATTTTAATTCATTTCCTTCTACCTCAGTTGTTCTAAATTATAAAGTTTTCTTTTTGACTGCATACTTAAATTTTGATAAACATAGTCCTTCCAAGGAGATACGTTACTTTTCCTTTAACATTCATGAACAAACTTTTCTGCTGATGCAAATGTCTCAAAAGTTGTGGTAATGCCCTAATGTCAGACAAACTGATTCCTAAGGGCATAACAATACACAGTACCTGTTTATTTACGGTTTGCATTTTTTCATTCAAACAACACGCCTTTTCCTCCAGCTCTCAACAGCTCCATTTTATCCCTTCTGCACCTGCACATCCGTTTATTTTTACAATCTTTCCCTGGAACCTGGAATGGCTGCCGCACAAATCTTTACTCTGGGAACACTGCTATCAGTCTCTCTCCCTCTCTCTTTCTCTGTTAACTGCTCTGTGCTCCATCTTGTTGCAGCCCAAGAAAGAGCAAGCCCTTAAAACAATTTACTCCACTTACCAGACATGCTCCCTCTGTATCCATACCATCATTTACAGCATCATTCAGTCTTTCTGTCATCCCTTCACTGTCAAACATTTTGTCTATTACAACACTCCAGTGCATAGCTTCTGATTCTTCTGGTTCTGTTTCTTCCATAATTTTTTGCAAAACAGAGTCATGGCCACCTCCAAATTCACCTCCAAAACATTTTTTCCTTCTGAATTACAGTTTCTGTTTTCCATTTCTCCAGCTAATCTCCATTCACAGCCTCCCTCTAATAATCAATGATCACTGGTAACATCACTTTGGCTCCATCTAGTGGTCACGTCACAGACAGTCCTCCAAAGAGAAAGGGGAAAGTTCCCAGCTGCCCTAGTCAAATTTCCCCTAGTAGTACAAATACCACCTCGGGTCTCCCCTGAAAAGAGGCCAGTAGCCTAGTGGGACCAACCTGGTTGGCAAAGGATAAATGAAATACAAATAAAGATGCATGCCTTACTACATGCTGCCCTGTGCAAGTATGATATATCCAGTTCAGGCAGTTGACCATGATGTGAATTTTCATACAGATATCTTGAGTTTGAAGGCTATTGCCTAGTCCCAATGCAAAAAATGATTCACAACTAGTATCTCAGAAGTAGGGTTCTAAACCTAGTATTGAAAATCCATTGTTAATTATTCATTAAGGCTATGAAAATACATAGCAACTTAGCAAAGCCTTCCATTGTTCCGAGTACCATTACCTCAGTATCTTCACCCCCTCCTTACTGTCATTCTGGCAACTGTCCAGTGCTTTATGTCCTAAGCTAGGTCTACCGGTACTCCTGTCCAAAGCCCCCCAAATTTAAACCAGGGCCACTGCGGAAACAATAGGTGTGCTTGGGAGTCTGCTGTCCATCTTCTAGCTGGGGGTTTTATATACAGATAATATATATATATATATATATATATATATATATATATATATATATATATATATATAATCTATCCACTTTTCCTAACCCACTCACCTGAGCTCATAGACACACACCTGAGAGCAACGGGTTCTTTGGATCATATTCCCTTTAAGAAGCATAATCTATGAACGCCTCCCTTCTCCAAGTTGAGCACACCATTCCCTTCCTACCACTCCGTCAGTCACCTGTGCTACTAATCAAATCCATGTTGCCTAGACCATAGTCAGGACTTTGTCCCTGTACACCATCAAAGCAGTCTCAGTACCTCAGCATTTAGATGTTGTGGTGACATCAGGCTAGGAGCACAAGGCACTGAGTGCCTTGATTTAAAGCTAGGCAAGTCTTTTTATTTACAAAGAAAAGCCAAAAAAAATTCAACAGCTGCACAGAGCAGCCACAGCTACTAAAACAGATATGCATTGTGTGCTGCTTATACACACACACACACACACACACACACACACACACACACACACACACACATAAACACACACTGTAAAAGTTGCAGACTCCAAATCTGACTTCAAACCAGTGACAGGTGGAGTACCACAGGGTTCAGTCCTGGGACCTCTCCTGTTTGGTATCTACTTCTCTGAAGTACAGGCTAACACAGAAAGCCTTTGGCTAATGAAGTTTGCAGATGACTGCAAACTAGGAGCCATAGTTGAGTCCCCAAATGATGTGGACATCCTACAGTAGGGCCTCACTGAGACAGATGCCTGATGTCAGAGCCATGGCCTCAAGCTCAATGCCAAAAAGTGCACTGTCATCCCTTTGGTAAAAACTCTGTACCCATGAACTACCACACAGGCAGTAGTCTACTTAATGCCGAATGTGTGATAAGAGACCTGAGGACCCAGGTGGATAGTAGTCTCTCCTTTGATAATCACATTGCCACAGTAGTCAGGAAATCCTTCTACGTGGAACACCTCATCGCAAAAGGGTTCTCCTCTAGGAAAAAAGAGGTCATTGTTCCCCTCTACTCGACACTCATTAGACCCATTATCATACCTCTCAACCATCCCGAATTATTCGGTTTTTACCGAGTTTTGGGGTCCCAATAATGGGGTGCCACAATTCCCGAGTGGCACCCCTTCATTTCCAATTTTTTTCATCTATTTTTAACACTTTTAATTTCCGCGCTTTTGGAGCTGATATCATCATGTGCTCGATGACGTCAGCTCTGTCAGCCTGTCGGAATTAAGCTTCAAGGGACGTGCCGACATGCGCGCATCTGTTTGAATACTGGGACTCGTTATCGACTGTTGTGAATACTGCCGTTGGGTCTGGAGTTCGTTATGGATTCATTTAAGAAACTGGGACTGTTTGAATACTGCCATCCAGAGTTCATAAGAGACTGGGACTGTTTGAATACTGCCATTGGGATCTGCAGTTCATGTAAGATGCTGCCGTTGGGTCCGAGCAGTTCATTATGGAGTTATTTTGAGCCTGGACGATATCTGCAGCTGCTTTAAGGTAGTGTGTGTGTGTGTGTGTGTGTGTGTGTGTGTGTGTGTGTGTGTGTGTGTGTGTGTGTGTGTGATATAGAAGAAAGGTTTGTGGATGGTTGCAGTTGCTCATAGGGTCACAAAAGTAAACAGAAGCGACTTGCAAATGTGGATGGATAAGGGACAAAAAAGCGATGCAGCACCAGTTTCCTCTATACAAATTTTCTTTGTGATGGTTACGGCAGGGGCAAATTGTTTTCATCCCAACATTTTCTTTGCCATAAATGTGTAATGGGTTATTTGTTCTATATTTCTGATGTTGTTATTTTTAAGATTCCTACTTTTTTTTTTTGTGGGCTTTTAATATTTCAGTAAGTCTTACTGGGGCAGGATTATTAAGTAAAAAGAAACTAAAGTCATATGGTCTCTTTTCTCTATGGTAACTTTTTTTTTAAGACAGAACTTGAGGCTACTGTAGGTAAAGTAGCAGGCTATATATGCAGTTTCTCTGATGGGACCACTAAAATGGGTTACTTGAAGACTTGCACACATGATAGACATGACTTCGTATGGAAGAGTATATCTAGTAAATGTGATAGCAATAAATCCTTGCAGTAGTATAAATAAAAGGCATAATATTGTGACAATATCCATCCATCCTCAACCTGTTTTTTCCCATTTGTTTTGCTCATGGGGTTAGGGCATCACTTTGACAATTATCTGCCAATGTTCTCACAACCAGGTGTGTGTGTGTGTGTGTGTGTGTGTGTGTGTGTGTGTGTGTGTGTGTGTGTGTGTGTGTGTGTCTGTGTGTGTGTGTGTGTGTGTGTGTGTGCGTGTGTGTGTGTGTGTGTGTGTGTGTGTGTGTGTGTTGGGGGGGGGCAAAACTCACATGTAATTCACTCTTATCAGACTTTTTTTAGGAATAAATTAAAATCTACAGTCATAGCCATGGCATAAAAAGGCCTGCTTATAATTCATTTCACGTGGCTGTTAAACATAAAAGAACATTTTAAAACCGATGAAAAACAGACGTTTCTGTGTGCACTGCATAGAGATAGGGGATTGAAAACCGTTAGGAGCAGACATATATGTGATGACAACATTAGTAAGGCAGCAGCAGAACTGGTATGTTACCACATGCCAAGCAGGCAAATAATGCACAGTACATACATAACTTGTGAATTTATTCCTCATATTTTTGCTCTACTCCTCATTAAATCTGTGGTTTTAAGGATTTTTGTTGCAAAGCACTGAATGAATTCACTAAATAATGATGGGCATTTGAATTTTAGACTTCATATTCTTCAGAAAATAAATGGTAACACAAAACCTTTTATTCTAGCAATTTTCAATGTTTATAAGATCAGTTAAGTATTTGAAATTTGTCCTTATTTGTGCGCTGTATTTCCCCATTATTGGTTTTGTCTGGGTTTTTTGTGCTAAGACGTTGACAGCTATGGTGAGAAATGAGAATTGAATTCTGTTCTGTATTCCCCCATTATTGGCTTTGTCTGGGTTTTTTGTGTTAAGAGGTTGACAGCTATGGTGAGAAGTGAGAATTGGACTCACTAAATGATAGCCATTTAAGTTTTAGTCTAACTGTCTTTCAAGAAGCTGATGATATGGCATAGGGGTATGCTCTGACTGTAGTGAACACGGTCCTGGGTCAGTCTTGACAGAGAAATGCATGGTGGTAGCATGTTTTATTCTAGCAACTTTCCAACATTATACAAACAATGATTAAAATGTGTCTCTGGTTTTTGCCCTTTTGCCCCCCCCCCCCCACATAAGTGCAAGATGCCTATGGTTTACACTACTGCCATTCTATTTATATATTTACACTTTTATGATGGAAATGTTCTTAATTGGGCAATTTTGTGGAAAAATGTTCAAACTATAAATTTAAAATGTACTCTAACTCAAGTCTAACAAATGTGCTATATTATACAAGGAATATAATTTAATAAAGTCTGGAAGGTGTATCAAATAATTGATGTATGTTTCTTGTTTTGTGTGCAAGGGGCTTATGATTTGAAAACAGCCCAAAGGTAATCTTTATCCACCACTGGCCAGATGCATTTTCTTTGGATGTGGTATGGGTTTCAATGCTGTTTTAATGAATGTGAGTTTCAAGGGCAGATAAGTTTTAATGCCAAGTCTATTTTCATTTTGAGACAGTATTGCTTTGTTTAGCAGATACCTATTCTTTCTTGTTTGTGCATTGTGCTATAAAATGTAAAAATAAAATCCAAATAATCATTGTAGAAGTAAGCAGTATGCACACATTAGTGTCTATGGTAAATGGGGTGAAATAGCCAGGTAATGGGACACTGGAATGGCTGCAAGAGACTCTGACGCCATATTTTAGTTGTCTGTTCTTCAGATTGCATTTGAAAGTTATCCCACAATTCATTGTAGTGGGCGAGGTTATGTAATTATGTATGCAAATTTTATGTTAATCAGCGTATGATTTGTACCTATTTTTCATGGGCCTTGTCCAGATTTTTGATGATTCCAGGTTGAGAGGTATGCCCATTATAGAGTACAATGCCCCTTTTGGAATGTACCTCACAAGACATCTGCAGCAGCTGGAAAGGCCACAGAAGTACCTCACAAAGAGGATTACTGGCCACAAACAGATGCCCTACACTGACTGTCTCAAAAAACTCCAGCTTTACTCCATTGCACATCGCCTACTCCAAGGTGATCTCTGCCTAAATTATAAAGCTATGTCAAACCCAGCGCTGTTGGACATGCTACACCTAAAGAAATCCCTCCAATCTACATGCTCCAGGGACCTAAACCTTATCACCACAATAAACAGGACATGCTGGAGGGACAGATTCCTGTCCCAGAGACTTCCCATACTCTGGAACAAGCTACCCATCTATGTCAAGCAAAGTTCCTCATTAGCACTCTTCAAGAAAAATCTTGATAAGTGAATGGGAAATAGGAAATACACCCCAGGGATCACTTCTGTATCTCTGCTCGACAGTGGCACCGGAAAATAACTTTCTTGGGTGGTGTAAGCCAGGAAACCTTGTTGGCTAGGCTTACTTAGGCCCTTGGGCTGACAGCTTAGTACCTACCTATGAACCTATGAACCTATGGTTCTGCCAATTCCTGTGCCTGAATTTTTTAATTTCCTCCTTTGCTAATCTTTATAAGGAGCATGGCCTGTTTTGTACTACTTTCAACCCTGACCTGCTCCATGAAGGCAAAGGTAAATGCAGTGGTACAATACCAGTTATTCTCATTAGGGGCAATATATAACTAATTATCAGGTATAGGATGGGTAAAGTCAACCTAACAACTAATAGGATAGATGAATTCAACAACCAAAAGAAGACAAACTGGCTAGGCTTAAAATGGTTCACAAGGGCAGCTAGCCTAGTACTTAACTATGAGCTTATAATACACACATACATACACACACACGCACACACACACACACACACACACACACACACACACACACACACACACACACACACACACACACACACACACGTCTGCACTGCCGGTGACTTGAGTTTAACGAAGGTTGTCAGTGTGTCACCTGGAGTGGGTGGAAACAAGTGGACAAAGTTCAGCTCACCTATCTGCAGTAAACAGAGAGGATATAAGCCACAGCTGCAAAGCTATGTTGTAGAGACAGAAAACATTCAAAGTGGGCAAACACTATATGGGATTATTAAACAATGTGCTTTGTGGGGGGATTTTCTTGCCTGGTCTCTGCTGAAAAGGGGCCTTGTGTTCAGTTAGTGCATGAATTTATGTACACGGTTGCATTAACATTACCACATGCTTATGTTCCATAGTGGAAAGTAGTGCCTACGCACCAAAGTGTTCTGTGCTACAATATAACCAGCCACTTGTAGAAACCTCCCCTCTTCAGTGCTGAGGAGGCAAGACCCTAAAAGCCAGAAAAGCTTTTTCCCCCTGGATTGGGGAAATCTGTATAGTGCTGGGAAATACAGGAGTTTTTTCCACTAGCATGGAAAGTGAGAGAGATGGAGCCAAGTGGAAGGTGGGTCAAGGCTGTAAGGTCAGACCTGGAAAGGAAAAATATAATTTTGGAAATCACAAACCAGTCATTTTTGCCTGTGCTGAGTCACAGATTCACAGATGGCTCAGACAACCCAATATGAGACTGACACACACACATAGCTGAATGACTGAACATTTCCCATCTCAAGCATGAGAAAAAAAGCAGAAAGCAATGATGCATGGTCAAACAGTCAAAGACCATGCGGTCATCATATTCACTCGAACAACCAGAATTTGAAATGTTTAGGATACTATAATAGGTCTGCTTATACAAAGATGTAATAGTAGGAATCTCTGGGGAAACTGATGCAAATGACACAGGCTTTGTACAGTACCTGTAAACCATCTAATGTGCTACAGAGAACTGCAACCTGTACCTTTTCACCATATTAACAACCTACCAGCCAATGCATATCATAGGTTCATAGGTTCATACTAGGCTATCTGCCCTAGGGCATTTATAAGCCTAGCCAGAATGTGTTTGGCTTTCGCCACCCATTTTAAATTTATTTTGCTATGCCCTTTTTTGAGGTTAGTATACTGTGCTTCTGTCCAACAGTGACACAGAAGTGATACCTGGGGTAAACCTACGATCTTCCATTCACTCATCAAGATTCCTCTTGAAGAGAGTCAATGAGGGACTCTGCCTAACCTGGACTGGGATCTGCTTATTCCAGCTGAGTGAGGGAGCCGGTTGAATCTGTCCTCCAGCATGTCCTATTTATTTCAGTGGGTTCAAGTCTCGATGGGATTTGGATTTTCTGAGGTGCAACATGTCCATTAATTCTGGGCTGGACATGGCTTTATACGTCAGGCACAGATCGCCTCTGAACAGGCGGTATGCCACTGAGTAGAGCTGGAGTTTCTTTAACCGGGCAACATATGGCATCTGTTTGAGCCCTTTGATCCTCTTGGTGAGGTACTTTTGGGGTCTTTCCAGTTGCTGCAGGTGTCTGGTAAGGTACATCCCAAAAGGGGCATTGTACTCAATTATGGGCCTGATGAGGGATGCGTAAAGAGGCACGATGACCTCCCCTGATCTAGATGTGAATCCCTTCATGATTAGGTGGGCTATATAAAATGTTTTTCTAACCACTTTGGCCACGTGGTTGTCAAATGAGAGATTGCTATCAACTTGGGTCCCCAGGTCCCTAATTACTTCTTCTGTACTTAATGGATTACCACCTATGTGGTAATTTGTGGGCACTTTGTTTTTGCCAAAGGGGATGACTATACACTTTTCGGCATTTAGTTTGAGGCCATGGCTCTAGCACCAGTTGTCTGTTTCTATGAGGCCCTTTTGGAGGATGCTTGTGTCGGCTGGAGAGTCGATTATGGCGCCCAGTTTGCAGTCATCTGCGAACTTGGTCAGCCACAGTCCTTCTGTGTTGGCCTGTACCTCCGAGAAATATATACCGAACAAGAGAGGTCCCAGGACTGAGCCTTGTGGGACACCACTTGTAACTGGTTTGGAGTCTGACATGGCTCCAGCAATTCTAACCATGTGGGTTCTGTCCTTGAGCCAGTTTGCAATCCATCTAGTGACATAGGGATTTATATTTAAGCTGCTGAGCTTATCTATATTGCCCGAGTGGGGTATTGTATCGAAGGCTTTTGCGAGGTCCAGGTAGGCTGTGTGGACCACCTTCCCCTCGTCAATGGCCTTGGTGACT
This sequence comes from Protopterus annectens, assembly GCF_019279795.1. Classification (NCBI taxonomy): domain Eukaryota; kingdom Metazoa; phylum Chordata; order Ceratodontiformes; family Protopteridae; genus Protopterus; species Protopterus annectens. Next base: position 1,815,684,696 of record NC_056741.1, on the reverse strand, counting down.
GTTTCAAATAAATCAACCAGGTTTAAGAGACAGGATCTGCCCTTAACAAAGCCGAACTGGGTAGGATCCAGTGTCTGTAGGTCCCCAATATCTTTATTTATGAGGTCCATGATGATCCTTTCCATAGCTTTGCAGACCAAGCTAGTCAGGCCTATGGGGCGATAGTTTCCAGGATCCGTTGAAGCACCACCTTTATGGAGAGGGACCACTGTTGCTGTACGCCACTCTTTGGGCACATATCCTTTAGTAAGGCTGAGATTGAACAGTAGTTTTATGTTTGGTTTAGCTCTTCCTGGAGTTCATGTAGGACACAGCCCGGGACACCGTTTGGTCCCATTGATGCTGTGTTTTTTGCTTTGGAGAGGGTGGCTCTTACCTGAGCATCTGAGATGTCAGGGGGGCAGCACTCTGCTGGGATAGATATTTGCCCTTTTGGTGGGGAAGGGGGGGAGTTTGCGCTGAACCTGTCAGCTAGGATGTTGGCAATGTCTGTGGGTTCGGTGTATTTTTTGTCATTTTGGACTAATTCTGAGCATATCTGGGAATTACCACCCAGGTTCCTAACATAACTAAAGAAAGCCTTGTGATTATCCTTAGTGTCCTGTGCAATTTTTCTCTCAAAGCTGGCCTTAGACAATTTTATGAGTGCCCGTAGTTTTTTGCTAATACTGATCAGTGATGCCTTCCCTTTTTGGGATTTTGCTCTATCATTTAGTAGCCTCCTCCTTCTATTGTATAGTTTGTTTATGGCTGGGGTCCACCAGACAGGACGTCTGCCTTTGGAGGATTGGGTCTTGGGTTTATTTGGGATTGCATGATCCATGCATTCTTGAAGGTGTTCATAGAATGAGTTTATAAAGGATTCTGCGGTCTGGGCTGTATTTTCCACAGGCTCTGGGGCTTTGAAGGATTCCACCTCGGTTTTGAGGAGTGTGAAATTTGCTTTAGAGAAGTTTTTCACTGTGGTTTTCTGGGCAGGGAGTGGGGTCGGGATGTGAATATCCAGTGAGATTAGTTTATGGTCTGATCTTACCAGTGAGGGATACACTTCTGGTCTGGAGCATAGAGTCCCCATGTTGGTGATGATCAGCAGTATGTTTTCCCTCTTGTGGGAGTGGTAAATGTTGTTTTGAGTTTATAAATTCTAGGAACCTTTGGGCTAGGGTGTTGGAGCTAGAGTAATGCTCCCAGTCTATGTTTGGGTAGTTGTAGTCGCCCAATATAATGGTGTTTGGAGAGACCTTCATATTTTCCAGTGTTCTCAGGAAGGCCGAGTGGGGTTCCTGGGTTTGGGAGGGTGGTCTGTAGCAGGCTATAAACTGGAAGGCAGTTTTACCCACTGTTAGTTGCACATGCATAGTCTCTGATGCTTTGTGCTTTGCCACCAACCTGGAGGTGTATATTTCATTATATCGTATCAACATTTCTGCATAATACTGGGCACTAAGACGATTAACATAATTTCCTCATACTTAATACTACTGTACATGAAATGAACCAGAATGCTTACTTCAGCAGGGAATATTTTGTGACATATTCTGCTGTTTCTGCATTTGGACTCTTTCATTTTGGTAGCGTCAGTGTAAAATGAAAGCCACTGGTCAACTGATCTGGCTCATACTTTTTCTTAACTTGATGTCACTGAAAACCTCCCTTTGGCTATAGGATAATTAAGTTTTGAAAGCACTAAAATCACAGAATTAAGGTGAGATGACAAGGCAGCTGGGTAGGCATATAGCTTTGTGCAGGCAAACATAGCATGACTTTATGTCCTTGCAAAGAGCATGGCCATCAATCCTCATGTAAAGGTGGTTACAATCAAATGGCAAAGTGACTTATGCGACAGGCACCTCCTCGAACATGGTAGGAGTGACAGACAGACTGTCGACTTTTAGGTGTATGTCAGTTCATAAGGACAATCAGAAGTAAGGTTTACGAAGCATCTATATCTACGGTAACTGTCAACTTTAACATCGACAAACGGCTGTCGCTGTTATGTGTCGATGTTCCAACCTACTTAATATGTATGAGATCGATTAAATGCATCGCAGATATGATCGTTTGCAATTCCAAATGTCAGGCTTTTGATAGTAATCCTGTAAAGGTATTCTAATTCAAAACAAGAAATGGTCATTAACATGGAAAAGGCTGCTGTGTCTTCCAGTTATAAAAATCCCTCTCCTAGTCAACAGAGGTCCATTACACAGCATGACTGTAAACAGCCTGCTACTAATGCTGTGCAAATACAGTTGGATAGAAAACTTAATAACTCCAGCCGGCAGATCAGGAAAAAGCTGTCAACAACTGTGCTTTAGAGGACAACAGTGAAACATTGCACCAATGCCAAAGAAAGCAAACAAAAGTAAAGCTAGTGTAGTTTTTACCCCAAGCTGTCCTTGCTATATTAGAATAAGAATAAAAATCAATAGAAACAGGCAAGTGATTCCCTCGTCTGTGCCATGCAATGAGTGTTAAACTGCTTATGTGCAGAAACACAAGTCAGAATAGTTCAGAGTTTTATTTTATCAATATCTTAGCCCCATCAAGGATGGATAATGGTTACACTACTAACCCTTCTACCTGTTAGCCTGTCTGGCTTCATTAACAGCTTTAATATCAAGAAAAAAAGACAAAAAAAGATAACGTTAAGAATCTCAGAAAAGCTAGGAATGTCATATAAGCAAGTTGTACAAAACACATGGCACAAACTGACTGGCATTTTCCCCAAAGGGCAGCACTTTCCACCACACCTAAATACTGTGCAGTGGAACATTCCCAGATGTACATTGTTGTTGTTGTGGTGACCATTTTTATGAACAAACTTAGAACTGCATTTATGACAAGCATGCAACACCAACTACTGTAGCTAAAGGGGTCTATAACATGACCTAACTCAAAGGTTGCAAAAGGCAGACTGGCTCCTGTTAGACAACCTAGACAGCCACAGTTCACAATAAGCTGTTCGCTTTGCATTTCTGTACAACACCTGTGATGACATTATATTTCAACAGCTAAGATGGGATTTCCTACATTTGTCAAAATATGAATAACAATTCCTGGTTTCCAGGATGTTTAAAAGAAATGAAGTAAACTCAGCAGATTCAGACTGGAGGAAGGTCACAGACTTCCTGAGGAGGCTGAAGGATGACAAACGGTGAGAGAATTAATGGATGTGTGGGCAGAGACAGAGTAACAGTTTCCTTGTTGGAGGAAGGGTGGGTGGGATAAGGTCCTAAGTAAGCAGGTTGACACTGATTCCTAAGAGGTCCTGATTTTCCACAAGTCATTGCTCTTAAGATACAGAGAGCTTAGAAACAGACAATGGCTAGCAACCATGCATATTTGTACTGTTTATCATAAAAGAATCATGTTAGAAAAATGCTGTTTATGTTCATAAAAGAATCAGCCATTTACCATTTTAAAGAATAAAAATCCATTCCCTATTAAATATTTTTGCAATACTGTGACTTCTTCCTGTTAAAAAATAGGATTTCTGATTCCTAGCCAGCAATCATCTCTTACAGAAATTACAAGGCAGCTCAGAAGACCTACTTCATATAAAAGAATAAGCTTAAATGCAAGGGGCAGCTGTGGCTACATGAAACACCCAGTGCAGTTGCAGTTAATCTCAGAATTAAAAATGTCCTTTCTGTATATTTTCCACACAGTTTTACTGAGCTCATCACATGACTAATCTAGGAGCGGTATCAACAGCAGGACATCAGGTTGATATCTTGGTTGGGAGTGGAGCAATAACTCTCTGAGCAAGAAGAGTGTCTCACAGTACCCTGAAATGGTTAATTAATTATTCATGAGGGATTACATGCAGTGCCCTCTGTCTGCATTGTCAATAAGTTATCACAGATGAAGTTGGGTGAAAAAAAAGTTGCTGATCTCTTCCACCCAGTTTGTAAATCTGACCTTAGAAATGACAAACTCAGCAGCACTAACACACAAGAAGTACCATTAGTTGTGCACCAGACATCCCCAAGTAGTACATTAAGTGGCAAAGACAAAGTCATGTGTCGCTGGGATGCTAATGAAAGCCTCAGAAGGATTCGGACCACAGTGACTTAAAACTAGACTACCCAGGCCTTAAAATTCTAGTTCTTAAGATAACAATTTGATAAATTAAGGGGTCTGGTTGAGTTGGGTTGGAGCATTCTCAGTTGGGTTGGTTTATGCACAAATGAATGCATGAGTTCTTAACACCAATAATATTCCAATTCTTAAGAAGTGACAACAAAACAGTAAAACCGCACACTCTGCATGTATGTATTCATAAATAAATCTGTTGACTATGATCATGATGAATCCAACATGGAGTGAGCCCTTTAGAGTATGAAGAACAGCTGTTTCAATCATGAGAAAGAGACATACAAAATTATACTGCAGGTTTGCATACTTGTGTATTAGTTTCACAGAAGGAGGTTAAAAAATGCCTACAGGATTATGAAGTGGCAGGATTTTTTTTTACCTACTGAACTGCAATCTATTTAAAAGAAAATGACAGAATGGGGATCTTGTACTCTAATTCCAGATTTTCAGTTAAACTTTAAGAATTTAGTGAAACATACCAGCAGTGTTACCTTACTTATGTGATGCTTTTGATTTCATGGATGGTGGTATCAAAACTCAGTATTTTAGAACCCATAATGAGAGTGTAAGTTTTGTAGAAAAACTGATTATTGATGATTGAGGTTTTAAATTGTTGTTTAAAATTTTCTGAAGTCAGTGTTTACTTTTTAAATACACTGCTAATGTTCAAAATGAATGAAGTAATTTATTTAGAAAAAGAAGACATTTTTTAATATCCTGCTAGTTGGCATTTCTCTCATCTACTGGATTCCTTACTTTCTGGGTGAATTTATTCAATGTAAATATAATACAACAGACAATAGGGGTTTTATGCTCTTGGTTCAATCGGATTAAACAGACTAAAAGCTAGACCTTATTCTGAGTAAGTCATTGTGATAGGAAGGTCAAATTTGGCCTTAAATTAAAAATTAAAATTAAATTAAGTTAAATTAGGTTATGTAGGAGTTTTTTAAATGATGTGATCACCACCTTTAGTCTTGGCAAAATGTATGAAATTTCAAAATACACTACATTTTTAGCAAGATTTTCTTTTGTGAAGAAAGACTGGTGTATTTTATTGCCTATTGAAAGGCTAAGTAACATTTTACTTAAGTATCTCACTTCTTACTGTAGGGGACTGAATGTTGGTGAAATGTTATCATCTAAAACACCACTGGGAATGAATAGTATACCTAAGGGAATGTTTGAGTGAAAGTGATACAGCATCTGTAGATATAGTTTTAGACATGATAAAGTGCAAATTAATTGTTGAAAATTAAACAGCAGTAAAATCAAAGAAATTGTGCAACCTATGGGGTTTGTTGCACATGCTCAACACCCAAACTGGACATTGTCCAAACAAAGGTAAGTAGAATTCAGAATGCAAGAATAAATGTTTATTACTAGAAATGGAAAGCATGACTATTCTCTAGCTGTACATGTTGATGAGATGCATGGTTTCGGCTGATGACTATTTCGGGCGAGGGCATGATAAAGTGGTGGCCTTAAATGGGTTTGAATCAAGAATGATTTTGAAATTTAATACACTGAGGTCTAGAAGTTTTAATATCAAGATGAACTGGAAAAGTGACATCTGTACTTGTGTGATATAATTTGCTCTGTGTAAACTCATAGAAACTGTACAGCCAAAGCCAATGCACTAGGGTGAATAAAGATATCTTTCCTTACAACCCTGTCTGCACATGTCTGTGTGAGTTATACACCTGTGATACCAGGGTAACTAGTTTATAAGACAGAAGAAAGGTAGTAAATTGTTCTGTTAATGAAGCTAATTTGGAATTTAAGGAGTTGGTAGAGTTTGTCAGGAGGGCATGGAGAGCCTGAAGTATATCATATTTATCTTCCCTTCGGGTGGGACTACAGAGTCTCCCTAAAACCTAGTGAAAACTTACCATACAGGTGGTCTTGACCCTTACTTACTCATTGAATACAGGAATATAACACATGGCATGTTTAATTCCTCACATCAAGTAATACTTTAATGCTGTAGCTGCAGCTGTAATAAAAATAAGGAACATACACTCTCATTAAGTACACAGACCATTGACACAGACACAGACACAGACCAAATTTGAACCTGTGCACTGATTGAGAGCCTTACAAGACTCTGCAAATATATAGAGTTGATTATATTTTTCTGTATTATTCTGTATTATAGAGCTAAATTGTTGCTTAGATATCTGTTGTTTTACTGTTCTGCAAATATACAGAGATCAGTATATATTTTTCTGGTTTTATAATTTGTACTGTGATTCCTCACATCTCTGTTGAAACTGTCTTCCCCACCCCCCTTCCCTGTTCTTGGTTTTAGTTTAAATTTGGTGGCTTTTGCAGTGCCCGCCCCACTGTAGATTTGATCTAGGACACTCCCCCAGTCCCATCGTTTTACCGCATTCTACCTAATAAACCCTTTCTGCACTTGCTTTTAGTCCTTTTTAATTTAATTACATTTTTTCAAACTGTGTGGACTAATATTGCTACATACTCAAGTGTGCCAGCTTGCACTGCATGTGAATTGTTTTTACTACTGTTTTTGCTACTTTTCTGAAAAAAAAAATTGTAAGCCTGTTTCCTACCTTTCCTGTAATTAGCCTGTTTCCTACCTTTCCTGTAATTAGTGTTCCAGATACAGATTTGCTGTATCCAGGACTGTTTGTAAGCTTCTGAGCCCCCCAAGCCTTTCTGTGTTGGAGGGAAGCCTTCTAGCTTATCAGTGGGAGTGGTAAGCATTAGGTAACCTGTCTACCACATAAGGAGTGGTTCTGGCCCAGAATTTGTAGTTATTGGCCATTTGGGCGGTCTTCCATCTCTCTCAACTTTCTGATTTGAAGGCCTGCATTTGCACTTATTTCTGTCGTGTAACTCCTGGGCCCATCTCATTTGCTCACTCAAAAAAAAAATTGATCTGCTTTTACTGTATTTGTGTTTCTTCCTACTTTATTTTGCTTTTGCATCATCTTAATAGTAATCAATTGTATTTATTACTGCTTGGTGTAACTCATTCTAAGCCTTTTAGTTTAAGCACTTGGGCTTCAAACCAGTTGTTTTACATTAAGAAGGTTTGTGGTCTGCACTGTAGTGGCAGAACAGGTAGCTTACATCCTTCTAAGTTGGGAACTGCTGATTGAGGGCTCAGTGTCTGTTATTCTAAAAGTGTATTAATTCTGGTTTAAGCACTTGGGCTTCAGACCAGTTGTTTTACATTAGGAAGGTTTGTGGCCTGCACTGTGGTGGCAGGACAGGTAGCTTACATCCTTCTAAGTTGGGAACTGCTGATTGAGGGCTCAGTGTCTGTTATTCTAAAAGTGTATTAATTCTGGTTTAAGCACTTGGGCTTCAGGCCAGTTATTTTACATTAAGAGTGTTCGTGGTCTGCACTCTTGTGGGAGGAGAGGCTGGACTCTACCCTTCTGAGCTGGGAATTTCTGGTTAAAGGCTTACAGTGCCTGCATATTTGAACTGCTTCTTACTGAAATTGGTACACCTTGTTTTCTGTAGCATAGACTAGATCCAGGCCTGCTGAATCTAGCTTTGTTTGTATAACTTGAGCACTAATCCAGGCATTCTTTAAAATATTCAATTGTATTTATTACTGCTTGGTAGTAACTTGATTAAAAGTGTAGCTATCATTCTAAGTCTTTTGGATTAAGCACTTGGGCTTCAGACCAGTTGTTTTACATTAGGAAGGTTTGTGGCCTTCACTGTGGTGGCAGGACAGGTAGATTACATCCTTCTAAGTTGACAACTGCTGATTGAGGGCTCATTGTCTATTATTCTAAAAGTGTATTAGTTCTGGTTTAAGCACTTGGGCTTCAGGCCAGTTATTTTACATTAAGAAGATTCGTGGTCTGCACTCTTGTGGGAGGAGAGGCTGGACTCTGCTCTTCTGAGCTGGGAATTTCTGGTTAAAGGCTTATAGTGCCTGCATATTTGAACTGTTTCTTACTGAAATTGGTACACCTTGTTTGCTGTAGCATAGACTAGATCCAGGCCTGCTGAATCTAGCTTTGTTTGTATGATTGTTGTTTGTTTGCTTGTTATTTCCCTGAAATGCTAATTCCACCTAAACGCGGCTTTTCAGTGCTTCTGTGGATCCCTAGTGATATCTGCATTGCTTACTGTACTTATTTCCTTGTTTCTCTTGAAAGAAAGTTACTGTTTGTAATTTTTGCATTTAAGTTACCTGTAACACATTGCATTTAAGTTACATGGCACTTGCTCACTAAAGCAATTATATAAGTCAGCACTAAAAAATTAAAAGCACTACACCCTCACAAACTCCCCTTGAGTACCTTGTTCCCCATTGGCCCTTTTTTTCAATTATAAAGGAAATCTCAATACTATTCTAGCAAGTCCAAAGGTCAGTTGACAATCTCCTCTCCAGTCTAACTGGTGAATCTGGGAATCTTGAGGCAATGTTACAACTGCCTCATGTACACAGACAACCCTCTCCTCCTCCCAACAAATTCCAGCACATGTGAGAGATGCAATCATATAGCCAAACTGGAGGCTAAGCTCCCTCAACTTAGTACTGGCATAACCAGTCAGGAGGAGAAGGAAACCACACTCACTACAATTCCAGTCTCACATAGACCTACCACGACAGCAAACTAAACACATAAACACACAAAAACATACTCGGAGGCTCTAAATAAAAATCTGCCTAAGCAGCAGAGACCTCCAAAGCAGACACCCAAGCAACCACTACAAACAAACAAAACATGTGCAACACATAGCTCACAAAGCCAGTGTGCCGAACAGTCACAGCCCTTAAGGCTAAACAACACACCTGATACACTTGTAATAGGTGACTCTATCGTCAGGCACACTGACGTCCCGCTCACCAGGCTGAACAAGGAGAAGGTCACGGTGAGCTGCCTGTTGGGCGCTAGGATCTGCCACATAACACAAGCACTCAGGTCACTCCAAGGCAAATACAAATATGACTCGGTCATTGTCCATGCTGGTGTGAATTACCTGAGACGTGCCTCCCTGGACTACATGAAAAGAGACATAGAGGAGCTCTCTGAGCATGTAGCCCAGGCCGGTATGACCCTAACCTTGAGTAGCATCTTACCCTCACCAAGAATGATGCCACAATATGAAGACAAGATGATCAATTTCAACAATTGGCTTAAGTATTGGTGTCATTCAAAGGGGATCCAATGCCTGTCAGCCTGGGATGTCATGCTCGACAAGCCACGATGCTTTGCTAGGGACGGCTTGCACCTGTCACCACTGGGCTTTCAGATATTGGCAAAGGCTCTTGCTTCCCCCATAGTGCCTTTTTTAGGCAAGGCTCAAAAGACAAACCCACCTCCATAGGTATCACAAGAGATAAGAAACTAAGAGTAATGCTGCTCAATGCCAGAAGTCTAAACCTCAAGATGCACGCACTTGAAACTCTCCTTAGCATGGAGAACATCGATATCTGTGCAGTAACAGAAACCTGGTTCAAGGCTCCCGAGAGCACCCCAGCACTATCAGGTTATACCTCATACCATGCTTTTCAGCCCCAAAACTTGGACCGAACCACAAAAGGAGGGGGAGTATCAATATTCGTCAAAGATACCCACACCTCCAGGTTGATGGCACAGCACGAAGCATCAGAGATTATCCATATGCAACTAACAGTGAGTAAAACTGCCTTCCAGTTTATAGCCTGCTACAGACCACCCTCCCAAACCCAGGAACCCCACTCGGCCTTCCTGAGAACACTGAAAAATATGAAGGTCTCTCCAAACACCATTATATTGGGCGACTTCAACTACCCAAACATAGACTGTGAGCATTACTCTAGCTCCAACACCCTAGCCCAAAGGTTCCTAGAATTTATAAACTCAAATGCTATGGAACAACTTGTTGCCACTCCCACAAGAGGGGAAAACATACTGGACCTGATCATCACCAACATGGGGACTCTATGCTCCAGACTAGAAGTGCATCCCTCACTGGTAAGATCAGACCATAAACTAATCTCACTGGATATTCACATCCCGACCCCACCCCCTGCCCAGAAAACCACAGTGAAAAACTTCTCTAAAGCAAATTTCACACTTCTCAAAACCGAGGTGGAATCCTTCAAAGCCCCCAAGCCTGTGGAAAATACGGCCCAGACCGCAGAATCCTTTATAAACTCATTCTATGAACACCTTCAGGAATGCATGCATCATGCAATCCCAAATAAACCCAAGACCCAATCCTCCAAAGGCAGACGTCCTGCCTGGTGGACCCCAGCCATAAACAAACTATACAATAGAAGGAGGAAGCTACTACATGATAGAGCAAAATCCCAGAAAGGGAAGGCATCTCTGATCAGTATTAGCAAAAAACTACAGGCACTCATAAAATCATCTAAGGCCAGCTTCAAGAGAAAAATTGCACAGGACACTAAGGATAATCACAAGGCTTTCTTTAGTTGTTAGGAACCTGGGTGGGAATTCCAAGATATGCTCAGAATTAGTCCAAATTGACAAAAAATACATTGAACCCAAAGACATTGCCAACATCCTAGCTGACAGTTTCAGTGCAAACTCCCCCCCCTCCCCACCAAAAGGGCAAATATCTATCCCAGCAGAGTGCTGCCCTCCTGACATCTCAGATGCTCAGGTAAGAGCCACCCTCTCCAAAGCAAAAAACACAGCATCAATGGGACCAGACGGTGTCCCGGGCTGCGTCCTACATGAACTCCAAGAAGTGCTAAACCCAAACATAAAACTACTGTTCAATCT